>NC_039298.1:6922004-7049504 GCF_003368295.1 Carassius auratus | reverse complement strand
TGGGCAACATTTTGGTCCCAGTCCGCCGCTGAATAGCACACCCCTATCCAAAAAGCACGACCAGTTGTATTAATAATGTTATCCTGAGTGTGAAGTGTTACCAGAATTTGTTTTAATTAAGGTGAAAAATAAAAGTTTTGTGTTTAATGTATTTGTGCTGATGTTGAAATGGATTTCAAAACATATTGTATCGAAAAAAGTATCGTTAGGTATCGAAACTGAGGTATCGAAATTAGCACCGGATCGAAAGATTTTGAACAATACCCAGCCCTAAGTGTGTGTGTGTGTGTGTGTGTGTGTGAGAGAATGAGTGACTGAGTGAGTGTGTGTGTGTGTGTGTGTGTGTGTGTGTGTGTGTGTGTGTGTGTGTGTGGGTGAGAGTGAGGAGTGAGAGAGTGAGTGTGTGTGAGAGTGAGTGAGTGAGTGAGTGTGTGTGTGAGTGTGAGAGAGTGAGTGAGAGTGTGTGTGTGTGTCTGTGTGTGTGAGTGAGCGAGAGTGAGTGAGTGAGAGAGAGATAGAGTGAGTCAGTGAGTGAGTGAGCGAGAGTGTGTGTGTGAGTGAGAGTGTGGGAGAGTAAGTGAGTGCGCATGTATGTGTGTGTGTTTGTGTGTGTGTGTGTGAGAGTGAGTGTTTGGTAGAGAGAGAGTCAGTGAGTGAGTGAGTTTGTGTGTGAGTGAGTGAGAGAGAGTGAGAGTGAGTGGGTGCGTGCGTGTGAGAATGAGAGTGAGTGAGTGTTAGAGTGTGTTTGTGTGCGTGTGTGTGCATGTGAGAGAGTGAGTGTGTGTGTGTGTGTGTGTGTGAGTGAGTGAGTGTGAGTGTGAGAGAGAGTGTGAGTAAAAGGGAGAGAGTGAGTGAGTGAGCGAGTGAGAGAGAGAGAGAGTGAGAGTGAGTGTGTGTGCGTGCGTGTGAGAGTGTGTGTGTGTGTGTGTGCGAGCGAGTGAGTGAGAGTGAGTGAATGAGTGAGAGTGTGTGTGAGTGAGTGAGTGTGAGAGAGTGAGTGTGTGTGTGTGTGTGCGTGTGAGTGTGAGAGAGTGTGAGAGAGTGTGTGTGTGTGTGTGTGTGTGTGAGAGAGTGTGAGAGTGAGTGTGTGTGTGTGTGTGTGAGAGAGAGAGAGACCTGAGCGTGTCTGTGTGTGTGTGAGAGAGACCTGAGTGTGTGTGTGAGTGAGTGAGTGTGTGTGTGTGTGTGTGAGTGTGTGAGTGAGAGAGACCTGAGCGTGTGTCTCTGTGTGTGTGTGTGTGTGTGTGTGAGAGACCTGAGCGTGTGTGTGAGAGAGAGAGACCTGAGCGTGTGTCTCTGTGTGTGTGTGTGTGAGAGACCTGAGCGTGTGTGTGTGTGTGTGTGAGAGAGACCTGAGCGTGTGTCGTTGGTCGGCGGGGCCAGCAGCTCCCTCAGATGTGAGTCCTTCAGATCCTCCACCCAGCTGAGGTCCAGCAGCCGCAGACAGGGACACACAGACTGACAGAGCGCCGAGACCGAGGCCCACGAGCAGCCCGCCACGTTCAGCTCCAGCAGCCCTGAGGAGCACAGAACACCGGTCAACACCAGCTCATCACTGACCACACAGAACCTACGCTCTTCAAATCAGACTACTGCGCTACTTGTCATAATGTGACCCTGGACTGTTCAAAATCCTCAGTTTTTCCTTTCCCATCTATTTTCTTCTTGTGTGGATTTCTCTCTTTTCACTCATCTGCCCAGAGCACGTCTCGTCTGGAGAGCAGAGCTGTATGTAGATCTATGCTCTTTCTCTGGGACTGTACTTACCACACTAACCACGCTTCACATTAATACTCTGGAACAAGAGCATGACCTTACCTTGCAGACGGTTAATGAGCCACATGAGCTGTTTCTTGGAGATGTTGGTGTAGCCCAGGTTGAGAGACACGGGCTGTCGACGGATTATACTGCTCAGCATGGGAGGAGTGATGGAGCGCTGGTGGCTCAGATCGATCTGAGTCCATAACCTGTGATCACAGCACCTGCACACACACACACACACACACACACACACACCCACACGCACGCGTCAGGCATCTTCACTGGACACAGAGGTGCACCGTCTGTCTCAGCCAGTAACTGGAAAATGTTAAGTCTGGCATTGCTCTGAACTATCAGGAGACACACAGTACTCCCTGATCAACACCTGAGCTGCTCACCCAATCAACAATCAAATTCACAAACGAATCAATGTGATCTGTTATCCGTTTAACCGAACAGAATCAGTTTCAAAGAGTCATTTGTTCACAGACGTTACTATCAGGTCTTCATTACATCACTGAAATGTAGTGTTGTAAAAAGTCAGAAATAATGGTTTAGCACATTACTTCTAATTCAGTTCTCCAGCTGGAGACTTGATCCTCCTGCTGAAGATAAACAATACATTGTGTTGAAATTTTTTAATAATGATTTTTCAGTGCACAGATCTGAATGACACTGTAGTAATTCATGCGTTCACCTGTCCTTCTGTCCTGAATCTCATGTGAAAAGGGATTTAATGGTAAAATAATCTATTTAAGAATGAAATCACAACTGCCCAGAGCGGTGGATTTCTAGGGTCAACTGGCTACAGAAGGAAGGTTTCCCAGCACCACTCTGTGACTGATTGTCTGGTCAAGTGCAGAGACTGCAGATCCACTGACGTGCTGAAGGTACGATTCATCTTTCAGAGGGCCAGTCTTGCATACAAACGACCCTGACTCCATATCACTCGTCATGTTTACACTTGATCATTTAAATGACATACTGTTACTTAAAAACACACGTGTCAAGAGTGAAGACTAAATATGAGGTTACGGGACACGACTATCCAACCTCTGATGACAGCAGCGCTCGTTTGACTGGTCACTGCCTGTCTACGACCCCAGACCTGTGACAGACCAGACATCCTCAAAGACATCGGTCAAGATGAAGCTCAGATCTTTTCTGACACCTACGATGTTTCCTAAGATTCACAGCTGTCATCGTCCGCTATCATTCGCCATTTTTGAAGTCAACTGGACCAATTTCCTGTTTCATTGAATTACAGTGCCTCCAGTGACATTTGAACACTTTAGTGTCAATAAGAGCTTTCATAGTGCATCAAATGGGATCAATATTTCAAATTTACCAAAGTATTTACTTTGTATTATTAAGTAGTAGGGATGTAACGATTTACTCAAATCACGATTCGATTCTCTTTTTTGTTTTGTAACAAAATGAGATTTAAGACAAATTATAAATAAAATGTGTTCTTTTATTATTGCTTGGGCAAAATGCTGCACGTTTTTTTGTGAAACTGAAATATAACACTATAATTAAATACTTATATAGCACTTGCGTATTATTGCTATTTTGTTGGTTTTGATTGTTTATTGTCCTCTTTTGGAAGAGGCTTTAAAAAATTAAATATAAATGTAAACATAACAAAACAAAATTGAAATTTTTAAAAAAGCCTCAAATCAAATAAATCTCTTCATATAAACAAAATAAGGCTTTGTGCTTGCTCTTTCCATTTAAAATGAGAGACAACCCCTGCACTTCATTCATGACCAAAACAAAGATGCACGCAACATGAGCAGTTTTTAATCGAGTTTCCTCGGTTACCGCCATAAACAAAGCACTCACGAACGCCGCAGCAGGTGGAGCTTAAAGCGTTTCCTCGGTTACCGCCATAAACAAAGCACTCACGAATGCCGCGGCAGGTGGAGCTTAAAGCGTTTCCTTGGTTACCGCCGTAAACACAGCACTCATGAACGCCGCGGCAGGTGGAGCTTAAAGCGTTTCCTCGGTTACCGCCGTAAACAAAGCACTCACGAATGCCGCGGCAGGTGGAGCTTAAAGCGTTTCCTCGGTTACCGCCGTAAACACAGCACTCATGAACGCCGCGGCAGGTGGAGCTAAAGCGTTTCCTTGGTTACCGCCATAAACAAAGCACTCATGAACGCTGTGGCAGATGGAGCTTAAATCGTTTCCTCGGTTACCGCCATAAACAAAGCACTCACGAACGCCGCAGCAGGTGGAGCTAAAGCGTTTCCTCGGTTACCGCCATAAACAAAGCACTCATGAACGCTGCGGCAGGTGGAGCTAAAGCGTTTCCTCGGTTACCGCCATAACAAAGCACTCATGAACGCAGCGGCAGGTGGAGCTAAAGCGTTTCCTCGGTTACCGCCATAAACAAAGCACTCATGAACGCTGCGGCAGGTGGAGCTTAAATCGTTTCCTCGGTTACCGCCATAAACAAAGCACTCATGAACGCTGCGGCAGGTGGAGCTTAAATCGTTTCCTCGGTTACCGCCATAAACAAAACACTCATAAACGCCGCGGCAAGTGGAGCTAAAGTGTTTCCTAGGTTACAGCTGTAGAGAAAGCAGCGCTGCACTTATGAACTTTAATAAGTATTTAACAGATGCAAGACGAAAAGAAAAAATACCATCTAAACTTTTATTAAGACAGTAAGTTCCACTCAGACATGCATTCATATAAACTCCTGCCCCTAACTGAATCACAATTTGTTTAGCATCTCCTAACATATTTGAATCGATTTTCAACCGGCTCGTGGTTAACCGTTACATTCCTATTAGGCCGTTTGCTGAGGTTTAACAGTGATATGGATGCTGATGCCTAGCTGTGATGTGGTGTCTGATGTCTTACCAACGGCTCCAGGTGCGGCACACACGCATGCAGACACACAGCTGCCGCTGACTGAGATGCTGGAAGACACGGAGCCAGACCTCCCTCGGCAGCACGTGAGACGCGCCGCTGTCCAGCGGCAGGCAGTGTGGCTCGGGGCAGGCCGGCGGCGGTCGCACAAGGTGTCGCTCCATCTGCAGGGGCCGCGGCGGCGAGGGCACAGCCACAGCACTCCTCTTCACCAGTTGTGAGCGCGACTGCTGCGAGCGATGTGGAGCCAGAGAGATGCTGACCGGGTTACAGGTGGCAGTGTTGCCGTTCGCAGTACCAGAGCCAGCTGCTGCTGTACCTGTGCTCTTATTTGAGGAAATGTTCTGCCGGCTTCCTCCTCGGATTTTGCTCCCACGGACAGCCTTTCCGGGGGTGTGCCGGTGATTGGTTACAGTACTGCTGTTGGAGTTCTCCTTCTCTTGCATCTCTCTGCCAGCCACCCGTGTGCGGCCGTTGCGTGTGTCCTGTCCGTTAGTGCGCTTGGATGAGGACAGGCCTTCGGGTCCCGCCAAATGTCCATGTCCGAAGGGTGGCAGCTGAGTAGCTGACAGCGGTGAGGACGGCTGACCCCGATCCCCTGCCCTGTCCTCATCCTCATCTGCTTCAGTGTCCACGACCGCTCTGCGCAGCCTGCTACTCACGTCTCCTCTGCGGCGCTGTGGCTGCGGCTCGTCCACGCTGTCCTGCTCATGGTCTGCTGCTACGCTCTCACCATCAGAATCCTCACTGGCACTGAAGCCCAGCTCTGCCAGACGGCGGCTTCGCTCTCGCTCGCGGATGCTGCTGTTGCCGTATCCAGCTGCTGGAGAGGAAGCTTCTGAGGCGGCGACAGGAGATGGCGAGTCTGAATCCGATTCTGAGTCGCTTTCTGAGCTGGAGGAGGACGAGGAGCTGGAGTCGCGCACTCGCTCCAGTAGCTGACACATGCGTTTGAAGCGCTCAAGCTTCTCACGTTGATGCGAGCGCTGGTCCTGGCTCGGGGCCGAGGGCTGCGCCGCACCAGAGCCTCCAGCAGAGCTGTGTCCACCAGCCAGCGAAGAGTTGGGCCCGTTCGCTTCAGAAGAATCTGAGGAGTTGGGTTTGGCTTTCTGCTGAAGATGTTAAAGAGAGAAGATTACAACACACAACTGTGCATGTCATCTCAACAATAAGACTAAAGACTTACCTTTTTCAGGTGTTTATCACGGGCACCTTTGATCTGTTGAGGACAAACAGAAAAACACACGTGTTCAAACAGGACCTGAGTGATGCATGGTAATATGTGACGTTACTTCCTGCTAAACTCTGTACCAACTCTACAAAACGGTGGACGGTCACACACACACACTAATCGCAATATCTGATAATATGGTCTACCTAAGCCCCACCTCCACCACGCCCCTCTTGAATAGACTTGAACACTTTGTTGGCATTAATGGAAGTGCATTAGCATGGTTTAAATCGTACTTATATGACCGCCATCAGTTCGTAGCAGTGAATGAAGATGTATCATATCGATCACAAGTGCAGTATGGAGTACCTCAAGGCTCAGTACTAGGGCCGCTACTCTTCACGCTTTACATGTTACCCTTGGGAGATATCATCAGGAAACATGGTGTTAGCTTTCACTGTTATGCTGATGATACTCAGCTCTATATTTCTTCGCAGCCCGGTGAAACACACCAATTTAAAAAAAATAACAGAATGCATAGTCGATATAAAAAACTGGATGACGAGTAATTTCCTACTGCTAAATTCAGAAAAACAGAGGTGTTAATTATAGGACCTAAAAACTCTGCTTGTAATAACCTAGAACACTGTCTAAGACTTGGTGGCTGCTCTGCGTTCCTGACATGCAAAACTATGACTGCTGCACTCGCATCTCACATGAGGGAGGATCAGAAAGTGAAGAAGAGTTAGAGGTTCAACTTTAAGAAAACATGTCTAGAGAATTTGTGGGGATTTTATTCCATTCCGCTGCGTCTCATCTGTTTTTAAATGCAATCGCGTGTGGAAAAAATGGTTCTTTTTTTTTTTTTTACAGTGAACCATGCCACCCCTACTATTTACCTAAATGTATTACTTCAGACTTATGTGCCCTCTAGAAGCTTGAGTTCTGCAAGTGAATGTCGCTTCATTGTTCATCCCAAAGAAGCACAAAATCACTCCTGGTGGAATGACCTCCCCAACTCAATCCGAGCAGCTGAGTCCTTGGCCATCTTCAAGAATCTCCTCCATCTTTATTTGACCCTCTAACTCTAGCACTCACTATTCTAATTCTATTCTTTAAAAAAACGTGTTATTTATTATATTATTTAAAAGCCCTTGCTATGTGTACGGCGTTAAGCTAACTGAGACTTGTTATAGCACTTGTGTTTCATTGCTCTGTTACTGATTTTGATTGCTTCTGTTGTCCTCACGTGTAAGTCACATCGGTTAAAGTGTCAGCTGAAAGACTAAATGTGAATGTAATGTGTCCCGTCACACTCAAGCTGAATCACAATCAGTGAAGCACTCACCTTCTTTCTGGAGCCGCTCTCCTGAGGAAGCTCCTTGTCCTTCCTGCGCTTGGCTCCGTCCGGCCGGGCCGAGTCGTCCAGGGACAGGCTCTTCTTCTTACTGGGTGGAGGCTCATCCGTCAGCTTCCAGCGGCTCACCTCCCCATTGTCCATGCGCCTCTTCCCTGAACCATCTCCTGGATCCTAAACATCGGACACTTCCATTAGCATGATGTTTATTAGGCTGAAGGCCAATCAGAACTAGATCAGTGATGACATCATCACGCTTCAGTCAGATGGCATCATGAAGTCGAAACGCTCCTGGTCTAGAAACGGAGCTGATGTGAGTGACCCAGAGATCTCTACTTCTGTGATCTACAGCGCTCTGAATCTGCTACAGCTTCAGTTCACATCATTTCCTAACGCCACTGCTTCCTGTCTGTCTCCTTCACTCTACTAAAACAGATTTATTCACCAAGTGTTCTCTTTACATTTAAGTTCACATGAACTAGCTGGAGACTGTCCCACTCTGGCCTGTGATGGAGCAGTGGAGGATCTGTGTGCAGTCTTACCTTACTGGTCTTTCCTTCCTTGTGGCACTTTGGACATTCCCAGCAGTTTGGGATCTCATCATTAATAATGCCTTCAGACTTGGCCATCTGAGGAGAGAGGGTTGATGGTGTTATCAGACGCTGGCTTCGATCAGCTTCACCCCTGAGGAGTGTGTGTTACTAACCTTCAGACAGCTGGGGTGGATGATCTCGTTACAGATGGTGCACTCCATGAGCGAGAGGCTGAACTTCTCCTCCTCCGACTCCACCGTGTCCTCCTTCCCTGCTTCACCACACGCGAAACACACGGCTGTGTGCGGTAACACGGGCTGAGGAGAGCAGGAGAGTCAGTGAAGCCAGAGGCTTTCAGTCACACACTCACACAAGCACATCCACATCATGAAGGGAAAGAGTCTGTTTGCTGGACTCACCGCAGTGCACTGGCGGAGCAGACAGGACTGCTTCATCCGGCCCGGCCCGCCGAACTTCTTCATGTCCTTACAGAAGTGACACTCTCCACACTCGGTCCGCAGACAGGCCTGACAGCGCCGGCACCGTGTCCGCCGCCGCCGCGCACCCCCCAGAGCCTTACTGCCAGACATCCCCTCCGCATTCAGCTGAGGAGCGCACACACACACACATGGGGACAGAGACAGAGACACACACGGACACACACACACAGGGAGACAGAGACACACACACACACATATATAATTAGCTCTTTGCACATCTGCAGAACACGCACTGCTCTTTTTCTTACTGTCTGTAATCTCTAACTGATTGGAGTTGCTCTTTTATAAATACAAAAAGCTATCTACACACGACTAAACAAATACATACATACATATATATATATATATATATATATATTAGGTCTGTCAAATCATATACAGGTGCTGGTCATATAATTATAATATCATCAAAAAGTTGATTTATTTCATTAAATCCATTCAAAAAAAGAGAAGTTTGTATATTATATTCATTCATTACACACAGACTAATATATTTATTTATATTTTATTTATTTTATTTTTTATGATTATAACTGACATCTAAGAAAAATACGTATCTCAGAAAATTTGAATGTTACTTAAAACCAACACAAAGAAATTATTTTAGAAATCTTGGCCAACTGAAAGTATGAAGATGAAAAGTATGAGCAAGTACAGCACTCAGTTGTGTCTCTTGTGTCTGAATGATTGCAGCAATGCGGCGTGGCATGGAGTGGATCAGTCTGTGGCACTGCTCAGGTGTTATGAGAGACCAGGTGTCTCTGATAGTGGCCTTCAGCTCTTCTGCAATTTTGGGTCTGGCATATCACATCTTCCTCTTCACAATACCCCACAGATTTTCTAATCTATATCGACTATAGATTTTCTACAGGGTTAAGGTCAGGTGAGTTTGCTGTCCAATTAAGAACAGGGGTACCATGGTCCTTAAACCAGGTACTGGTAGCTTTGGCACTGTGTGCAGGTGAAGAGTCCTGTTGGAAAATGAGATCTGCATCTCCATAAAGTTGGTCAGCAGCAGGAAGCATGAAGTGATCTAAAACTTCCTGGTATACGGCTGTGTTGCCCTTTGACCTCAGAAAACACAGTGGATCAACACTAGCAGATGACATTGACCCCAAACCATCACTGACTGTGGAAACTTTACACTGGACTCAAGCAACGTGGATTGTGTGCCTCTCCTCTCTTCCTCCAGACTCTGGGACCCTGATTTCCAAAGGAAATGCTAAATTTACTTTCATCAGAGAACATAACTGTGGTCCACTCAGCAGCAGTCCAGTCCTTTCTGAAGCGAGACGCTTCTGATGCTGTCTGTTGTTCAAGAGTGTCTTGACACAAGGAATGCGAAGCTGAAACCCATGTCTTGCATACGTCTGTGTGTAGTGGTTCTTGAAGCACTGACTCCAGCTGCAGTCCACTCTTTGTGAATCTCCCCCACATTTCTGAATGGGTTTTGTTTCACAATCCTCTCCAGGGTGCAGTTATCTCTATTGCTTGTAAAAAAAATTTCTACCACATCTTTTCCTTCCCTTCGCCTCTCTATTAATGTGCTTGGACACAGAGCTCTGTGAACAGCCAGCCTCTTTTGCAATGACCTTTTGTGTCTTGTCCTCCTTGTGCAATGTGTCAAAGGTCATCTTTTGGACACCTGTCAGGTCAGCAGTCTTCCCCGTGATTGTGTATCCTACAGAACTAGACTGAGAGACAATTTAAAGTCTTTGCAGGTGTTTTGAGTTAATTAGCTGATTAGAGTGTGACACCAGGTGTCTTCAATATTGAACCTTTTCACAATATTCTAATTTTCTGAGATACTGAATTTGGGATTTTCCTTAGTAGTCAGTTATAATCAACAAAATTAAAAGAAATAAACATTTGAAATATATCAGTCTGTGTGTAATGAATGAATATAATATACAAGTTTCACTTTTATATAAATCCTGTTTTTGATGATATTCTAATGATATGACCAGCAGCTGTAGATGTGTGTCCTGTGTTTATCTACACGACCGGTCAAGAGTCTGGGGTCAGTGAGACCTATAATGTTCTCAGAGAAGTCTCTTCTGCACATCAAGGCTGCAATTATTTGATAAAAAAAAAAAGAAATAAATAATAATAAAATAGAAATAACAATATTTCAAAATGTTATTTTAATATTAAATAATGGTTTATATTTCAATATCCTTTAAAGTGTAATGTATTTCTGTGATGCTCCGCTGTATTTTCAGCATCATTCCTCCAGTCTTCAGTGTCACATGATCTTCAGAAATCAGAATAATATTCGGATTTATTATCAGAATTATCAATCTTGTGCTGACATATGTTTTTTGAAATTGGGATACTTTTTTTAGGATTCTTTGACAAATAAAATTTTTAAAAAGGACAGCATGTATTCAAAATATAAATATTTTCTAACAATATACATCTTTGCTATCACTTCTTATCAATTGAACAAATCCTTGCTGAATAAAAGTTTTAATTTCTTTCTAAAAGAGAGAATAAAAATGTACTGACTCCAAACTTCTGAACTGTAGAAAAGATTTCTAAGATACTGAGAAGAGAATCCTGAAAAACTATCACAGTTTACAACAGAATCTGAAGCAGCACGGTTTCAGCACGGATAATAAATAATAAAAAATCAATAATAATAAATCATCATATTTTCATGATTTCTGAAGATCATGTGACACTGAAGACTGGAGGAATGATGCTGAAAATACAGCGGAGCATCACAGAAATAAATCTTAATGATATTTCACAGTATAAACATTTTTGATCAAATAAATGCAGTGTTGATGAGCAGAAGCGACTTCTGTAAATCATGAAAAAGGTTCTGATCCAGACACACATCTCTATCATCAGTGACAGGGGTCAGAGGTCAAGAGCTGATCTGACCTCACTACACAGTGTGAGCCACAGGAGCTACTACATGATCGAAGAGACACACCATGAGCTGAATCCACTGCTACACACAGTGTGTCAGGAGAGCACAGACCACAGCAGCACACACAGAGAGAGCGCTTCACCGTGTTTACATGCACAGACTCACTGACTGTGTGCAGCGGAAGCGCCGCCGGAAGCAGCAGCTAGCATGTGTTAGCAGCTTCAGCAGCACTAACTCACCTCTCTAACCTCCTGATCTGAAGAAGCTGAGCGCTTGAGTCTCACACAGACCCTGACACACGACTCACCTGCTCGAGTGGAGGCGCATGCTGCTGGATCGAGCATCAGACTGATGTGTTCTCGCGACAGATGCACACAATGAGACAGCTTCCTTGTTCCTGTTGTATCGCAGCTTTACATGAGAGTCTCGATTAAAGCCCAGACTCAGAGATCACGATCCCTCAGCCCTTCTGATGCTCCACACGGCCAGAGATCCTCACCTGTGAGCGCAGGCCAGTCTCCCAGCGCTCGGCTGAACTGAAAGAGAAACAGCGCAGGCGGACGAGCGCGTCTTTGTTCGCTCTCTCTATTGTGCTGCTCCGCTGCGCGTGCAGGAGTATTATATTAATATCTGTCCCAGTCCAGAGCAGCTCGTCACCCCGACGCCACCACACTCCGAGCCTGCTCCCGACGATCAAATAAATAAATAAATATGGTAAATAAAAAATATGGAGAGTAAAAAAACGACAGCTCCTCCCGGTCTGTTCGTCACGACCGAAAGGCAACATGGGAAATGTGGTCCACTTGTGCCCTACCCAAAACATTCATGTTATTTACATTGCTGAATTATATATATATATATATATATATATATTTTTTTTTACAGCCCAATGCTTCAGATGTTATTTTATAAAAATAATAATAATAACAAAGTTGATTTTAAATCCATAAATACCACAACAATAATGAATAATAATTCGTGGTTTGAGCTGATCTGGAAGCAGTTGTTAGAATAGAGTCAGATGTGTGACTGTGCGGCTAACATTAGCCGCTAACACACACACACACACACAGCTGCTGAACACACCGCGCATCGGCTCAGATCGCTCTTCAACACTCATCAGCGGCGTCAGATCAGACTAGATTGGCTTCGGCTGGATCTCAGCACAGACCTGAGTGAAGATGATCAAGCTTTTCTCGCTGAAGCAGCAGAAGAAGGACGAGGAGTCCGCGGGAGGAACGAGAGCCGGAGCCGGCGGGAAGAAGGCGAGCGCGGCCCAGCTGCGGATACAGAAGGGTACGAGCACCAGAGCATCCCTCCAGAGACCGTCACTTATCCCTCTCTCTCACACACACACACACACACACACGGAGAGAGACAGGGAGTCAGTATTCATTCCCTACTCAGGCTCGTTTAAAGACCGTCCTCACGCTTTCGAGCGACATTAGCATTAGCCACCGCGCTAACACATAGCGCAACTCTCGGCACTGATTTATCATTATTTACTCGGTGTTTGGACACTTCAGGGGTGTCACGGAGAGAGAAGCTCATGTGTGAAGTCACAGAGCTCGACAGAAAGGCTCGTTCTCTGCCAGATCAAGCTCAGTCTCAGTCACAACATTGAGGCCTGCTCCGTTAGCCTCGGAAGCAGAAGCCTCGGCCTGTGTGACTCTGATCCCGCGGGACACTTGACACTTCAGACCGTCACAGAAATCCGGAGAACACCTCAAGACACTCAGGATTAACCGTTGTTGTTAATAGTTAAACCACGGTAACCACAAATTTACCATGGTGCTGCTAGGGTTTTTGTAGTAAAACTGGTTATAAATGGAAAAACTGCAGTTTTACTACAAAAACCCTAGCAGCACCATGGTAAATTTGTGGTTACCGTGGTTTAACTATTTAAAATAGTAATCATGGTTATTTGTGGTAAAACCATGGTTCATTTTCATAAGGGATCGCTGTTTTAAACCACTGAAACAATAAAATAAGTTTGAGGGGTGTTTGAACCGAATGACCCTCCTCTCATCATTTACTCACGCTTTGGTTTATCATCAGATTCAGCTCAGTTGTTATTATTATTTCTGGCCCTCCATTCAAAGTTCATTCCTCCGGAGTTTCAGCGCCTCAGAAGAGACATATTAAAGTGTTTCTGAAACACATCCATATGAAATGGGTGGTTTTCTGTAAATGACAGACAGGTGTAATTTAGGCTTTAGCTCACACACAAAGGTTGAGCTCAACAGAAGTTGAGTGCTGTAAATGTGAGTGTGTGAAGCCAGTCTCTTCAGAGGACTTGTGCCCGATTCCGTTTGTGAAGCGTTGAGATCTCTGTCTGGAGCTAAACTCAGACCGCTGTCTGTCTCAGAGACTCACGGCCCACTTCACAAATCAGGCAGTCAGCTGAAGGTGGGTCACTCGGTTCAGTTCAGATGGGGGCTGCTCGTATTAGAACCAGTTATTCTGCTTTGAAGTGTGTGTTCAGTGTCAGAACGTCTGTTGTTGTTTTGGTCTGTGACTCCGCCCACTGCCAGTTCAGCCAATAGCATTTCAACACCCGTGTTGGAGCCCAAGTATCGGTCTCTGCAGGAAAGTAATGGGAGTCACCAGATCAGGGTGTTTTTACACCATGATACCTGATTAGTTGATGTAATAGTGACGTTAGGTTTAGGGGTGGGGTTGGGTAAGGGGGATCATTTAGATTGCATGATTCAGAAACACCCAGCAGTTTCAAAACACCCACATGGTGATAAACGCCCACTTTTGCTCTGCAGAGACCTAAGTCTCTTGGAGCCAGGAAATGAACTGGGTCAGAGATCACAGATTCTAAAACTCCATCCATACACATCTCTCCAGCATTGAGAGTTTGGAGTGCAGCACCTGTTTCAGCCGCTAGCTGTCAATATTAGGAACTGTACTCTAATGATGCTGTTGATGTGGATGGATGCGTTTTGGTGACTGACTGATATAGTGCTGAAAATCCCTCTTATATAAGCACATATGACCTTTATCACGGTCAGCAAACCTGCTCAAGGTCATGTCCAGATTCTGTAAGAGAAGCTGATGATGTGTTAAGCCCCTTTCACACTGCATGTCGGACCCAGCATATTGCCAGAACATTGCCGGGTCACCTTCTGAAAGCAAACACGTCCCGGGATTGATTCCGGCATTGAACCCGGGTCGGGGACCTAGTAACATTGTGGGGTTCGACCCGGGACGAGCGCTGTGTGAACAAAAGCCAGATCTAATGCCGTGTCGAAGTGATGACGCGCATTATTGCGCGACTCTTTTACCGGCTGTTTTGAAGGAAGATCAGCGTTCGCGATGAAAACATATTTGCAAACTGTAATGAAGCAGAGATCAGTTAGTTCCTCACTTTCCGCGCTGACGCGAGATCGTTTGCTTGCTTCAGTGAAAGTATAACATGCCTAGCGTTGTCGACTCATACATTACACGTCACGCCCTGATGTCACGTGTTGTTAAGGGATCTTTACGGGTTGTGTGTGAAAGCACACACATATCACTGGCAGTGTGAAAGTGCAAAATCTAGTGACCCGGGAACTATTGCCGGAACACTTTTCCCATGTATTTGCCGGAATGGCAGTGTGAAAGGGGCTTAAGACTCCTCAGCTTTAATGTGAGCCAGCAGATCTGTGATCAGACCTCTCAAAAAACCCTGACAGTGATTGCACTTCTGCAAACCCGGACTAGAAAAAGCTCTTAGTCAATCAGTGTGTGTTAGGTTACTCAGACAGTTGGACATCAGTGATGGACATTGCTCTGACGGTGAAGATCCAGCCCTGCTGCTGACACAAAGACACAGGACACAGACACGCACAGAAACCAACACACACAGGACACACAAAGAGACACACACAGGTCACAGACACACACACGGAAAGGACAGGACATGGACACACAGGACACAAACACATAGACACCGGACACACACACACAGACATAGACACAGGACACACAAAGAGACACACACAGGTCACAGACACGGACAGGACAGGACATGGACACACACAGGACACGGACACTGACACAGGACACAGACACAGGACACACACGGACACAGACAACGGACACACACACAGGACACGGGGACATAGACACAGCACACGGACACACACAGGACACACACAGACACAGGACACACAGACACAAGACACACAAAGAGACACACACAGGTCACAGACACGGACAGGACATGGACACACACAGGACACGGACAGACACACGACACACACACAGGACACAGACACACACAGACACAGGACACACACGGACACACATACAGACATAGGACACACAAAGAGACACGGACAGACACAGGACACACACGGACACACACACAGACATAGGACACACAAAGGACACACAGACACAGGACACACACAGACACACACAGGACATGGACACACAAAGAGACACACACAGGTCACAGACACGGACAGGACATGGACAGACACACAGGACATAGACACACAGGACACAGAAAGGACACACAGACACAGGACACGGACACACACAGACACAGGACACACACAGGACACGGACAGACACAGGACACACACAGACACGGGACACACACAGACACGGGACACACACAGGACACGGACAGACACAGGACACGGACAGACACAGGACACACACAGACATAGGACACACACAGGACACGGACAGACACAGGACACACACAGGACACGGACAGACACAGGACACACACGGGACACGGACAGACACAGGACACACACAGACACGGGACACACACAGACACAGGACACACACAGGACACACACAGGACACGGACAGACACTGGACACATACAGACACACAGGACACGGATACAGGACACAGACACACACTCCCAGACACGAGACACGCAGACACAGGACACACACACGGACACAGGACACACACAGGACCCACAGACACACACACAGGACACTGACACACACAGACACAGGACACACACAGACACACACAGGACATGGACAGACACAGACACAGGACACACACAGGACATGGACACATACAGGACACACAGGACACGGATACAGGACACAGACACACACTCCCAGACACGACACACACAGACACAGGACACACACAGGACATGGACACATACAGGACACACAGGACACGGATACAGGACACAGACACACACTCCCAGACACGAGACACACAGACACAGACACACACAGACACTGGAAACACACACAGACACAGACACACACAGACACAGGAAACACACACAGACACAGGAAACACACACAGACACAGGACGTGGACACACACAGGACACACATAGGACCCACAGACACACACACAGGACACGGACACACACAGACACAGGACACGGCCACATACAGGACACACACAGGACCACGCTCAGACCAGATTGAACTAGTAACCCTGAAAAAAGCTTCAGAATGAATAGTGAGAGGTTTGTCTGTGTGTAATGCTGCTGTTGTTTCTCTGTGACAGACATCAACGAGCTGAACCTGCCTAAGACGTGTGAGATTGTGTTCCCTGACCAAGACGACCTGCTCACCTTCAAGCTCATCATCTCCCCGGACGAGGTGTGATCCTGAGTGATCCGTGTAGTGTCTGTCTGAATATTGAGGCGTGAGCTGTCACAGAAGCATTGATCATCTCTCTCTTCTTCTTCTGCAGGGTTTCTATAAAGGTGGTAAATTTGTCTTCAGTTTTAAGGTAAACAGCAGCTGGATCCTCTGTAGACAGATCACACACACTCACCCTGGTGATTCGGTAGATTCCTGTAGCAGTCTAGCTGTGTTTGTGTGTACAAGTTCACTTTCATTAAACTACACCACATAAAAGACTCATTTCATCATTTAAATATCTTTGATAATGTTTTCACTAGGGGTGGGGGGAAAATAGATACAGCATAGTATGGTGATATTTTCCACAGCATCACTGTATCTATACACGGAAGCCAAGTATTGATCTTTTATTATGCTATTTGGTAGAATAATAAAAAAAAATTGGCCTAAAATAGGCTACATAATACTGATGATATATATGTCCCGCTCCGGGCGTCAGTGTTCAGTGTGCATGTGTCTCTCCCGCTCCGCTCTGTGAATGTGCTCGTGTACCTGAGAAGCAGTACACTCAGATAACACTGAAGGATATCTCTGTGCAGTACACACTTCTGTTAGAGCAGCACTACTGTAACCGTGTAGTTCAGCTCTGACGCTCTCACAAGAATTACTTTGTAGGACTATACATTATTTGTATAATTAGTCCAAAAAACAACTTCTATCTGATTTTCTTACACAGAAGGGAATATGTTTAATATTAATAATGTTATATTTAAAAATGTTGATATTTAATATTAAGGTAACACTTCTCAATAAGTTTTCATTAGTTAATGTATTAACATAAATGAACAATGAACAATACATTACAGTATTCTTAATGTTAATTTAGAACAGAATACAGTTGTATAGAGTGCATTAACTGTTAACAAGCACAACTGTGGATTTATAATGCATTAGTAAATGATGAACAACTATTGTTCATTCTTAGTTTAACTAAAGTAGTTAAAGGGATAGTTCACCCAAAAATCTAAATGATGTCATTAATAACTCACCCTCATGTCGTTCCAAACCCGTGAGACCTCCTTTTATCTTCAGAACACAGTTTAAGATATTTTAGATTTAGTCCGAGAGCTCTCAGTTCCTCCATTGAAACTGTGTGTACGGTCTACTGTCCATGTCCAGAAAGGTAAGAAAAACATCATCAAAGTAGTCCATGTGACATCAGAGGGTCCGTTAGAATATTCTGAAGCATCGAAAATACATTTTGGTCCAAAAATAGCAAAAAATACGACTTTATTCAGCATTGTCTTCTCTTCCGGGTCTGTTGTGAGAGACTTCAAAACAAAGCAGTTTGTGATATCAAAATGTATTTTCGATGCTTCAAAATATTCTAAACTGAGGTCTTACGGGTTTGGAACGACATGAGGGTGAGTTATTAATTACATAATTCACCGAAAAATGGAAATTTTCTAAGTATCATAAAAATTTAGTTTAATTTAAAAACTCTTTAAAAAAAAAACTTTCAATTATTTAATAAATAATAATTACAAAGCATTTTTGTTTTCGGCTGAGCGATGCAGATGTAAGATTACTTGTCTTATTTAATTGAACAATAATTCACCTTCAGATGTACCAATTGCTGAAGGGCCTGCACAAGTTTAAGATAAGTCCAAGTATCATTGTTCAGATGACCTGCAGTAGTTCATGTGGACTAGACTGTAACACAGGTGCACACAACATCTGACAGCTTACATGAGTCGGTCTGCTTCACAATCACAGTCAGAGAAACAGAGGAGTGTTTCTTTTTAGTTAAGACCATGTTGACAAAGTTTTCCTTCGGAGACCAAATTTGAAGTTGGAAAAAGATAATAAATGGCAATCTATTGCAGAATATCGCAATATTACCGTGCTCCTATTGTATAGTGAGGCTTCTGGTGATCCCCACTCCTAGTTTTCACCTGTGTTCTGGTTCTGAAGCAAGAGTTAGAATGATTTACTATTAGACATCTGTGCAGGTTTGTCTTCCTGTCAGCGTCCTTCAGCAGGTGATGTTCAGTAATGTAGTGTGTGTGTCCAGATCTGAGCCAATCAGACGCCAGAGAAGGAACTGATCTGCTCTTCACAAGCCTGTGAGATGATCTCTGAGCAGTGTTGTTGTTCTGCTTTCAGGTGGGACAGGGATACCCTCACGACCCTCCGAAAGTTAAATGTGAAACGATGGTCTATCACCCCAACATTGACCTGGAAGGCAACGTCTGTCTAAATATTTTGAGGTATTCTAGGTGCACTCCCCTGTTCCTCCTCATAGAGCAGCGCTCGTTCTCACTGCATCATGTTTGTGTTTCAGAGAAGACTGGAAGCCCGTGCTGACCATTAACTCCATCATATACGGACTGCAGTATCTGTTCCTGGTAAGTTGAGAAGACTGAGTTCCTGCTGGTGAGCAGTGTTCAGGTCTAAACCCTGTGTCGTCCGCAGGAGCCCAATCCTGAAGACCCTCTGAACAAAGAGGCAGCGGAGGTGCTGCAGACCAACCGGCGGCTGTTCGAGCAGAACGTCCAGCGCTCGCTGCGCGGAGGATACGTGGGAGCCACCTACTTCGAGCGCTGCCTCAAATAGTCCACGCCGCCGGCCCTCACATCCCAGAATGCATTTATCGTTTACATGCGCTGAGACGCACTGACCGACACACTGACCGCACACAGGAGAGGAGGAGGGCCGGTCAGTGATTGTTGCTCAGAGAATTCAGCCCTATTTTGCCACTATGCTGGTACCCACTGTTTATTTTTGCTGAGATTCACCTGCTAACTTCTCCTCCCACTCACAGAGAGTAAGACAGACACATTCAGATCATTACACTTCAGGACGGAATTCGTTTGGGCTTCGGCTACGCTGACCTGCCTCGAGTCGCACGTATTCAAGTAGTCACTCATTTTTACCTTTGCCTTCGACCAATTCTGATCGACCAGTGCTGACAAATTGTTACCCGCTGAAGCTAGAGAGCGGCTCTGGAGATGGTCAGGATCCGTCTGCTCATTGGGCTGTTGGGAGCTTGGGACACGTACATGTTTTGCTGTAGTTTTCCTGGTTGGGAATGGGTGGGATGGGATTTCCCCGAGGAGGATCGTCGTAGGGTTAGGAAGGGTTGCGTACAATGTTAGAGTTCTGTTGTGTATATTGAAAAATCCCAGTTGTTCATGATGACTGCAATATGAATTATGTTAAATAAAATATTGACTTGAATGCCTACATTTTAAGATGAGTGTAAACTACAACAGCAGATTGTCTTTAAAGAAACAGCAACAATAAAATGTTTTATCTGACTGGACGCTGCTGCTGCGCTGTGTTCACACTGACATCCAGCTGAACCAGATAACATTCACTTCATTTCACTGTGATCTGCTGTCAGAGGGACGTGTGTGACCCTACAACAAGACAAACTCACCTACAGTTACCACCCCTCACACGCACAGGATTGTGGGATATCCTGCTGCTTTCAGATTTCAGACAAATGCACGAATAAAGGGTGATGAAATCTGCAAGAGCACTGCCCTTTCACAATGGTTTTATATGTTAATATGAACATGGCATTGCTCTCCGTGCTTCAGTCAGCTGAGAACAGTAAATCAGTCTTGCCCTCTTTGATTTATGCTTCATTTTGAGGAATATTACTTTAGCTTTTACATTTTAAAGCATAATAGTTAACCTTTCAGCATTTATAAACACAGTTGATTATTTCGAAGGGAGAAACCCTGACCTGTCCCAGTACCTGACAGATGATTCTTTGAGTAAATCTGAAGGAATGATTGGTGGTTTGGACGGATCTGATCTGATCGGCAGTGAGTCGAACCACTCCATCAGTTCTTGTCTGACTCTCAGTGATCCAGAGCTCAAGTGTGCTCATAAATGCCTGGCTCTGTCCCAACAGCAGTGCAGTCCACAAGAGGTTTCTGAAGGGTGCTGAGCAGTGCTCTCTCCTGACGGTCGAAGTGACCCTAAACCCTGAGTATCACACAGCTGCAGCGCTTCTGGAGACAGTACACAAGCACATCACCACCATCCGTGTGACCTTCACATTACTGGTGCTTTACAAAGCTTGAACATTTACCTGTTTTAATATTTGGTTTATTTTTTTAAAGTTGAAACACAAAACTTAGCAATAAACAACTATTATTCTATGGAAATTATTTTGGCTAAAATAATAAAAGTTGGCCCGATCGAGCTTCAGACTGGCCCCAGAAATATAATCTCAGCACGGTAATCAACCTTAAAGATGTGAATGAGATGGCCATGGCTTTCTCAACAAACAAAATAACAAATATTTAAATAACAAGGAAAGGAGGGGATTGGGAAGGAAACAAAAAATAAATATACGCTGAACAAAATTATAAACACAACACTTTTGTTTTTGCCCCCATTTTTCATGAGATTTTAAAAATTAGAAAATATTGTTGGTCTACATTCTACAATACCGAAGTTACAGTCGTTTGAGCTGGCAGTGCCAGCCAGAGCACCTGTCCAGCAGATTTTAAGCATGTTACAGTTCTGCCATTATTAAAGAGGCTTAATTTTGCAATAGAGGATCCAAATAAATTTAGACCAATCTCAAGTCTACCTTGTTTAGCCAAGGTCTTAGAAAAAGTGGTATTTAAGCAGCTACAAGCACATATCACAGGTGATTTAAATTAGTGAGCCCTAGTAAGTCCTGCCACAGCACTGAGACAATGCTGCTCAAAGTGTTAAATTACATCTTTGTTTCACTGGATAATGGCGACAATGTTATTTTAATTCTGCTTGACCTTAGTGCAGTGTTTGATATGGTGGACTGTGAGATTTTAATCAACCGCTAGAACCCTGGGTTGGCCTAAAAGGAAATGTTCTCAAATGGTTTAGATCTTATCTCACAGACAGATTTGTTTCTGTTAATAGTGGGGGCTGTAATTCTTCAAGATTACATCTTCCTTGGGGAGTACCACAAGGTTCAATCCTTGCTCCAATTCTTTTCTCCCTTTATATGCTACCATTGGGGGCTATTTTTCACAAATATAAAGTCTCATTTCATTGTTACGCTGATCATATGCAGATTCTCTTTCTTAAATTCAGTCAGTATCTCACTATGGGACCGCCTCAGGGCGTGGCCGATCGTGGAAGCACCAATAACACCACGTCTGCCAACCACAGCAGACCAATCACTGCAGCGATCAGGGAGTCCCGCCTCCCTGTATATAAACCACAGCTACCTGCCATTTCATCATTCTTGCTCTCTTCCCCGTGAAGATTTCGGAAGCTGTCCTTAGCAGACTTTGGGAATTATAGCTAAACAATTTATCTTCATCTCCTGCTTGGGTGCTAAACATGCTCAGACTGCGATGTCCAGCCCCGAGGGCTGTCCCCACTACACAACGTTCTCATTCGATTTGGTGATGGCATTTCCTCCCCCTGTCGAATCATTTGTGCTGAATCATTTGCATGTGAGCCACAGGGCAGTGCTCTCTTCAGCCGGTGCCTTATTGCCAGGGAAAACAGAGCATTTCACCGTCTCTGTTTTTCATAGATTTATAAATCTTCTGCACTGCCCGTAAGTGCTTTGAACGCGATGTCCCTCCTTTCAGCCTATCAAGCGGAGTTACTAGAGGAGATGGGGCGTCAGCTGGACTCCGGTTCTCCCAACCCAGCACTCTGGGAGGAGATATGCGTCATTGCAGGTTTAAACCTGTGCACGTCCCGCGAAGCAGTTCAAAGTAGCGGTTGGAGTATGGGCTTAGCGGTTGTGGGAGAGGGATCGCTATGGCTGGGTTTGCCATGCCTCTCTGACAAAGAAAAAGTGGGGTTTTTGGATGCCCCTATCGATTCAAAGGCCATGTTGGCCCCCCCTCGGAGGAACAAAAAGAGGCGGTTGACCTGAGACATCAGTTTGGCAACAACAAGGGCTTGGAGCCAGCACTCATGGTTTCTCTGTCCCATCCCGTCAAACGATTAATTTCTCCCTCCTGCAGGGAAACGGAGAAGGAAATTAAATGTGCAAAGTGTTTGTATGGGCAGTCCAAAGTTCAGTGTCGACGGTAAAATGTCCCATGTTTCCCTGGTACCCCTCCAAAGAATTGTCTCTCCCTCCACTTACGAGGTTTGTTCTGAGGGAGGCAGAACATCTCATCACAAATAAAGTTTTTTCTGTCGCATCCAAGCCACTGTTAATCCTCCTGGGATAAATGAAGTGTTAATTTCAGTGGTCCAAGGGGAAGCAGCTCAGGAAGAAATATCCTATTTAATGAGAAAAGGAGTCATAAGAATGATTCCAAGGGAGGAAAGTCAGACAGCTTCTACTCCCGTTTTTTGTGATTCCCAAACAAGGGGGAGGTATCCATCCCATTTTAGATTTAAGGGTACTCAACAAACACCACAGAAAAAACAAATTCAAAATGCTTTCGCTCAGAACTTTGTGTCAAGGTATTCATCAAGGGGATTGGTTCACCTCAGTGGACCTCCAGGACGCATATTTTATATGCATATTTTATATAGATAAACAATGGGAATAATGAACAGAGGAGCAGATTTACTGTCCAGAGGGAATCCTCTGTACAGGGAGTGAAACTGCTCTACGACCAGCCATGGCCATTACCAGCACGCAGGCATCTTCTCTCACAAGTACAGGGGGAAATATTTCACCCCTCCCCTCAGAAACTAGCTCTCTGGGCCTGGCCCATGAAAGGCTAAATCTGAATGCAGCTGGGAACGCGAGTGCTGCCTCAATGCGCTCTTTATATAATCTCAGTTAGGGGTTCCACATCGGTTACACCCAGTGTCAAAGTCCCTTACAGAAGTAACCCTGCGTTTGTACCCAAAGTGTTTGATCACGCTGGTGCAGTTCAATCAGTGCACCTGCTAGCTTTTCTTCCACCACCCTTTGCATCCCCAGAGAGGAGAGGTTACACAGTTTATGTCCTGTTCGTACTCTGCATAAGTATGTTCAGAGAACACATACACTTCGTAAGAGCCATCAGCTGTTTGTCTCTTGGGCTGACTCCTACAGAGGAAGACCTATCTCCCGTCAACACCTTTCTCATTGGGTTGTGGAGGCTATCATATTATGTTACAATAATTTGAATTTGGAGCCCCCAATAGGACTATGAGCACACTCTACTGGAGGCATGGCTACTTCCTGGGCTCTGTTTAGAGGCATCTCTATTTAGGAAATTTGTGCGGCAGCCAGCTGGTCTTCTCCGCACACATTTGCTCGTTTCTATAGACTGGATGTGACAGAGCCCTCTCTAGCCAGTTCAGTTCTGGGAGTGAGGGGTCAGGTTGCATACTGCAATTTTATTAAAGGGCGAGTTCCTTATTCTCAGGGCTTAAAGTTCTCCAGCACCGTGACGGATTTCCGGCATGCAGCGTTTAATCCTACATAAAAAATTATTTTGTTGATTGATATCACTTTTGAGTCCATGCGTTCTCCTACCAATGGTATGACATTAACTAACATTAGTAGTCAGTCAGAATGTTTTGCTTTTATAAACACATAATAGTTTTCAATTGCAGAGTCGTAACTGATGAATGGAGAAGCACGACAAAAAGCTGTCAGGCGAAATGGTCAAATATATCCATCTAGCGCATATTCACAAAGAAAAGCTCATTATAAAGCAGCAGAGTTTGTAAACAGCTCAGAGTAATCATGCCATCTCCATAAGAATGATATTGTCACAGTGTCTGGGTTGTGTTCCCTGGGTTTCCACTAGGTGTCCCCCTTTCCCACGGTGTCTGTCACCTTATCACTTCCTGTTCCCTTATTTGGTCACCTTCCTCCTTGTTTGAGTTAATTGATTGTTCCCCACCTGTCTCCAGTTCCCTCATCATCCTTCTGTGTATTTATACCCGGTCTGTCTGGGTCTGTGTTACGGAGTCCTTGTTTAATGTCTTATGATTATTCATGTCCGTCAAATCAGTCTTGCCCTTGCCTTGCCTTGTCTTCTTGTCTTGTTTTCATGTTTGGATTATGTTTGGTTTTGACCCCTGCCTGGACTGTTTACCCCTTTGGATTACCCTTTAATAAATTACTTACCTGCAATTGGTTCTCTCTCCATGTTTCCTGTAACACTGATCGTGACAGATATGATTGCCACAACATATTTACCGGGATTTCTGAAAAGTTCCTGTTCACACATGATCTATTAATGGTAAACTTTAACAGTAATTTACCAGTAAAGACTGTATGTGTGAAAGGGACTAAACTCTTCCTCTGTACACGCTGTGAATTTTAATTGGTTAACGTAATCTGGAAAAACAGTGTGCATTATATCACTAGATTTGTAAAGTAAATAATTTAGAAACCTTTGCCAATAGAGCAGATATATCAACCTATGTCTAAATATGCCATCGTATTGTACATCCCTTTACGAAAAATAACCATGGTTTTATTATAGTAAAACTGTAGTAACCCATGGTTTTTTGGCGCATTGACTGCCATTTGTAAAACCACAGATTTACTAGAGATACCATGGTTAAATATGGTTAATATAGCGAAACCATGGTTAATTTGTGGTTACCATGGTTTAACTACAGTAACCATGTTTTTTTGGTTTTATCTGTAGTAAAACCATGGTTAATTTTCGTAAGGGTCGCGATTTCCAAATAAATGTTTCTGCACATGGCCAAATATTAAAATTTAATGGATTTAAACATTGTTCAATCAAGCTGTAAAGTGAAATGTCACCAGGCCGCTGGCACCCTCTGCAGGTATTTGTTTTAATACATTAATGTACCTAAGTTATGTTCATGTTACATATAGGCATTTTACATTATGTATTTTAACAGTGTTGTTCAATACAATCTTGTAATTTCTTGGTTTTGATGCTTTATTTGAGCCAATTATTATTGCCTTATTGTTAGTTTATATATAAATAGTCATACTAAAGCCTGGTTTTCACTTAAGTCTGTTTGTGTTACAAAAAAACAAAATATAGTTTTACTCAGTTGTCAAAATAATCAGTAGATTAATTGATTCCCAAAAGAATCATTAGTTAAAATATTTCTAAATTCAACTGCATTGTTTTACTTTTTGTAATGAAAAGACAAACATTTTATTGAAAACTTCTTAAAAACAGTTTTAAAATATTGTCTCGTTCTAGTGAACCAAGTATCTGTACTTTGTCTCGTCTCATTAGCTAAGTGTATTGATACATCCCTAGCGTCGATAAGCGATGATATAGCTCATAATTTTCCAAGTGTATGATACAGCTTTCATTCTACAGGTCAATCATATATTGATGAAAAAGAAAATAAGTTTGAATTAAGAAATAACTTTGCCTTAGTATCCTTTCAAATGTTAAAGTTGTCACAGTCATTGCATGCTTTGCATGTGCTGCTTCGCACCCGGAAAAAAGTTCAGGCTCAGGATTTTTTTTTGCTTTAACCCCTGTATTCTGTTTTTACCTCTGTCAGGAGCTATGATTCAGATAATTAGACAGCCGTTCTTAGTCTGCTTCGTCAGCATATCAGCAATACAGGAGTTGTCTATATCCCATTTAGTGACATGACATACAGCCAAGTATGGTGACCCATACTCAGAATTTGTGCTCTGCATTTAACCCATCCAGAGTGCACACACACACAAACACACACACACTGTGAACACACACCCGGAGCAGTGGGCATCATTCATGCTGTGGCGCTCGGGGAGCAGTTGGGGGTTCAGTGTCTTGCTCAATTGCTCCTCAGTCATGTTGTATTGCCAGCCCAAGACTTGAACACACAACCCTAGGGTTAGGAGTCAAACGACTCGGTGAGGTACTGAGGTACTGAACGAATGTTAGATAGAGGATGTTAGGTTACTGACGTAACCCCCGGTTCTCTGATAATATGAAGTGAGGTATCTCACAAACATTTCCCTCCTTGCCTGTCCTGAGTGGAGAAGAGATATGCAGAGAGTGATGAAATGGCAGGTAGCTGTGGTTTATATACAGGGAGGCGGGACTCCCTGATCGCTGCAGTGATTGGTCTGCTGTGGTTGGCAGACGTGGTGTTATTGGTGCTTCCGTGATCGGCCACGCCCTAAACGTTCCCATAGTGAGATACTGAACGAATGTTATCAGAGAACCGGGGTTACGTCAGTAGCTGGTGCCGGAAGTAAAAAATCTATGCAATTTCTGCATTGACATTTGGGGTATAAGCCATAAAAACGTAACCAAACATTGACTTTTTTGGGATTTTTTTCGCTTGAAATTATATGTTATATGCTTATGAGTTCAGCCGTAGCTGGTTATCCTCACACATGCTCTAAAACTACTTTAGATATGGATTTTTCCAAAAGTTAATAGGAGAATGGTAAATTTACATCCGGCACCAGAGCTCTCTCGGACTGTGATGCTCTATTTGCCCGTGAGTGAATTAATTCAAATTCACTTGACACTTTATTAGGATGCTTACACAACGTTAAGGATGGGATGGCTGCACATTGTTTAAAACTTAATGAAAATAAAACCAATGAAAAGAAAGCATGAGGTGCTGCAGTGCTTGAATGCAACTTCTTTGACTGGTTTAGTTAAATCTAATGTAAAAAATGTGGGATTTGTTCTGGAGAGTGATCTAAAATTGGACAGACAAATTAACACTGTGACGGGATCTTGTTTTTTAGTCTGTTAACTAAGATTAAACCATTTCTATCTAGTTCAGATTTTGAGAGAGCAATTACGTTTATTGTCTTTTCTGGAAAGGATTATTGTAATTCCCTTTATTATGGAGTAGATGTTTGAGCACTTATGCGTTTATGGAAAATCCAAAATGCTGCAGCAAAAATGATCAAATCAGCAAAGAATCATGAATCTGTGACTTCATTATTAATTTGATTAAAGTGGCTGCCAGTGCGACTTGTAATCTGTCTCTGGTGTGTTTGTCCGGTCTGGTGGTGATCTACACCTCTCTAGATGTCTGTGCACTAGCAGCACCAGAGATAAACACAGAGCTGAGCTGTGTCTGTGGAAGCACTCTCAGTCTGTGATCTGAGCAATCTTACACCTTCACAGAGGTGTTAAACAACATCTTTTACACTAAAACACAGAGCTTCTTCAAATGGGTGGATATGTCATCTCTGTCAATCTCTTGTGTTTGTTTGTTTAGTTTGTGACTGTGAAGCACTTTGGACAAGGTGTGTTGTATTAAACTGTGCTATATTCATAAATATAATCCTGATATGCCACACCTGTGAGCTGGATGGATGAGAAGGGCTCACTAACACAGATTTAAACAGATTTGTGGACAATATTTGAGAGAAATAGGCCTTTTGTGTACATAGAAAAGTCTTGGATCTTTGAGTTTAGCTCATGAAAAATGGAGGCAAAAACAGAAGTGTTGTTTATAATTTTGTTCAGTGTATAGAACTCAAATCAAATTTGTGTTTGGCTGTTATGTGGAGCTCATTTCATTCATATCAATGATCTCTACATCAACAACTTGAACTGTATCGAGCACGTGCGCAGTCTGTCGGTGACGCTCAGAAGCCGCGTGCGTCGTGACGCAGCGGGTGGGCGGGACTCTGACGTCAGCGCGTGATCTCGTTCCGCGGGCGGGAGTTCCGCGCGGCCTTTTCCTCGCGACAGCGGCAAACCGCGAGAACTGCTCGTCTTCGGTTTTAGGCGTGGACGCGATTCTGAGTGCAGTCGACCGATCCACTCGTTCCTGTATCCTGTCACTGCGGATCTCGTCGGGTCAGGATGGAGCTGATCACAATCCTCGAGAAAACCGTCTCTCCAGGTAACGTTCCGTGCGCCTCACGCGGAGGTGATCGAGACTGAGCAAAGGCCCCGCGACGCGTCTCACATGTGAACCGCTGCTTAGACATCCGCGACGCGTGTTAACTCTTCACACCGGCAACACGAGCTTGCGTAGCGTGACGAGTCTCTGGTGAGGTGATTGTGAGCGGTCGTGTGATGACAGAAAGCTGTCGGTCACGCGTCCGTGCGTGAGCTGCGATTAAACGCTTTGTCGCGCGTGTTTAGAGCCGCTGTAAACTCATTAGCCGGTTAGCATGCTAGTCAGGAAGTGGCTAGGTGTTAGCATGGCTAGCACGCAGTCATCCTGTGCTATGAGCTTCGGAAAGTTTCAGAGTTTGCGGCAGATTGTAGTGTTCAGGAAGTCTTGGGCTCGCGGACACATGTGAGACGCGGGCGCGCGAGCTGTGTTGAGCCCGGCGCGGCGCGTGAGCTCGCGGAGCCGCGTGTGGCGGGAGATGAGTTTCGCGTCGCGGACACGCGCGTCGCTGCTCGTGCAGAAGTGTTGATTCTCGGCTGTGGTTGATTTTCAGATCAGAATGAGCTGGAGGCGGCGCAGAAGTTTCTGGAGCAGGCGGCCATCGAGAACCTGGTGATTAACCCTCTCCTCTTCTCCTGATGCCCAGAATCAAGCTCTGTCTAGTTAGTGAACACGAGGAAGCTGTAGATTGGCCTGACTGTGCTGAGCTCAGGCACATCTGAATACTAGCCGAGCGCTCCACTCTTTTGCATGCTGCACCTATTTGTATTTTTGTGAAGTTCCTCTGATGTTTCCAGATCTGTATCTCCAGCTAATCACTGCAGATGCTCTGAGCTCATGTAGATCCACCGTCTGTGTTGGTTTCAGCCGACCTTCCTGGTGGAGCTGTCCAAGGTGTTGGCGAACCCCGGGAACACGCAGGTGGCTCGGGTCGCGGCCGGCCTGCAGGTCAAGAACTCTCTGACCTCCAAAGACCCGGACGTGAAGACACAGCACCAGCAGAGATGGCTGGCCATCGACTCCAGCGCACGCAGAGAGATCAAGAACTACGTGAGCACACCCTTTTTACACCCACAAAACGTTATTAAATTATAAACACAAGAACATTATATGTAAGTATGGTATGGAAGAAGATTAAAAAATAAGATGTGCAGGACAGTATTCTGTGGATTTAATAAATATAAAGATGAGCAGAACATGTACAAGAGGAGAATGTGCAAACCGGTTGGACAGGGAATTTACACCGCAGCGGTAGAGGTAGTAAAAAACTATCTTCTATAGAAAGTGATAGAGAATACGTATGTTAGTGTCTCATCGATAAGTGAAGTCATGTAGAAGTGAAGAGACTGATGGCCCTCGTCTCTCGGTATTTACTCTTAGGCAATGTTCCCTTTCATTTCTTTCTAACTGCACAAAACTTTTCTCTGTTGGGAGGACTTTTGAGCAAAAACACATCTTTATACCTCACCTGTACAGGGGACACACAAGAACCGTGTGTAACTTTTAACTTTGATGTGCTATTTATTTGATATATGTGCTATTTCTATTTATTTGACCTTTGATGTAACTTTATGATGAACGTTTTAGGTTACCTGAGAGTGTATTTTTACAGTATACACTGCCATTCAAAAGTTTGGAATCAGTAAATCTTCTGAAGAAGTGTCTTAGGCTCGTCAAGGCTATATCTGTTTGATAAAAAAATACTTATTACTATTTCACAAAATAATTGTGAAATATTATTGGAATTTAAAATAAGTTTAAACACTTTAAAATATAATTTATTCCTATAAATCAAAGCCAGATTTTCAGTGTCACATGGTTAAAAAATATGAAATATTTATATGATAAATATGCAAATATTATAAATTGCAATAGCCTAATAGTTCACAACATTACTGTTTTTTTTCTTCTGTAATTTTAATCTAATACAGCCTTGATGAGTTTGACTCCATTTAAAAAACAAGGTCAATTATTTATTAGCTTCATAATATTGTCCTAACTTAATCTAATCTAATATGAAAACTAACTGAAGCATTTAAAGTGTGATCTGAAATTTAAATATTTTCAAAGAAAAACGTCTTCTATATCTAAACATCCCTATGAAGCCTGACTGAATCCATTCTGTTCCCATCATACACTATTTCCAGCACTTAATCAAGCCACTCTTCTGTAAGACGTGAGGATGTTTATTTGACGTGTCCTTGTGTTTGCGTTGACTCTCGATTAAAGCGGTGTCGTCCACACGGTCCACTGAAGCACACTGTTGAGTTTCTACAGTCACTCATTCGGGGCACGTCCTTCTCTTTCTGTCAAACCTGTAAACCACATTCACCGGCTCGAACTCTACAGTGTCATCTCTCTAGTGTTAACCCCATCACTGTTATTCTTTAGTTCTTACTAAAATACTGGGACATGTCTTCACCAACTCATTCATGCGTGTGTGCGGCACATTGTTTCTTCTGCGCGTCTGCAGTGGTAGAAGTGCGCAGCTCAGAGGGAACACTGCTTTTAGGCTACAGAAGTGAAGAGACAGTTACTGGGGTGGACGGAGTCCTGGAGGACGTTAACAGCTCTGCTTCTGCAGTGTTAGAGGTAGATGAAGCAGATGAAGACACGGTGATCAAATACAGTGAACTGAACTCGCTCCAGAGCCTTCACTTAGAGCTGACTGTTAGTGTGCTGCTTAGAGAGGTTCACCCAGAAATGATCTCCTCCCCCTCAGGGCGTCCGGGGTGTGTCTGACATTCCTCCTCAGATGAACACGGTCACAGTTATATTAAAACTGTCCTGGCTCCTCCAAGCTGTAGAATGGGCTGTTAATACAGGCCTTGTGAAGCTGTCCGGTGTGTTCAGGAGCAGGTGTATGATGTGTATGATGTGTAAATCTGTATCCTGTGTGTGTGTGTGTGTGTGTGTGTGTGTGTGTGCAGGTGCTGCAGACCCTGGGCACGGAGACGTACCGGCCCAGCTCGGCCTCTCAGTGTGTGGCGGGCATCGCCTGCGCAGAGATCCCGGTGAACCAGTGGCCCGAGCTCATCCCTCAGCTGGTGGCCAACGTGACCGACCCCAGCAGCACCGAGCACATGAAGGAGTCCACGCTGGAGGCCATCGGGTACATCTGCCAGGACATCGTGAGTCTCACACACACACACCACATCTCCTTTTACACTTCCTGCGCGTGTCCTGAACCTTTACTCAGTTAATGATGAGGTGAACCGTGCTGATTCATACTGAGGCTCCGTGTGTGTTCATCCCTTCCTCAAACACTGTCTCTTGTGTCGTACCAGTGCACTGACCCCAGAGTGTGTGTCGTCCAGTCACTGCTAACTCTTACACACACACACTTCTCACAAGACTGTGCTGATGCTTCGTAAAGGCTTTCGGAGCGCTAGTTAATGCTAATGTGAGCGTGACTGCTGTTATCCGTACGGCTGGACCAGAGGTTTGATCAAATATTCGTTTGATTTTCAGTTTTGTGATTTCACATCAGTTTAGTGAACGTGTGATCGTCTGTGAGATGAAGAGCGTGTACGGTGGGGTGAGCGCTGTCAGGACAGACAGGGACAGAGCCTACTGATACTGACGAACACAGCTGGCTAAGAGGAAGCGTTCAATATAAAATAATCATGTCTGAGACCGATTGGTCTAATTGATATTATACCTGTCCTTGTCTTCTGTTAATTTGACTGTTCACGTCACCTTTTTCTGTTATTGAACGAGTAAAAAAATGTATCCGATAAAGAGTCCCAAAAGCCTCTAATATCTGGTCATGGTCCATATCTGTTTATATTACACTGGTGCTGACCAGGCAATGACTGACTCGTGTATACATCGCCCCAAGAGCTGTGATGGAGCCCCACACTGGAACATGTGTCTGTGTGGATCAACACGTGTTCAGCCCACGAGTGATGGTCCTGGTTCAGTTCATCCTCCTGCGGTCTCTCCTGAAGCGCACACAGAACAGATCGAGCTGTAGTTCATCGACCGGACGCTTGAGGCTCGCTGCAGAAGAGACTCAGTCCCGTAGACTCCTCATGTTAAACTTTACAGCAGGAGAAACATGTTTACAGCCCGGTGCAGAACATTAGTTCAGTGTGTATAAAGCTAGTTTTATCCTTCATGACAACTGTGAGGGGGGGGATTTTATAACTCATGTTTAAATTAAATGAAGGCTTAAGGTTCTGCATAATTAAGGGCGTGGCCACTTGAGTGACAGCTGGATTGCTGCTCCGCACACTTTCAGCTTCACTAACACTCTTCAGCAGTCTGTGGTCTGACCTCTCTGTGTAGGGCACTGTAGATCGTGTGAGGACAACACCGAGGCACTGTGAGCTGAAACTGGAGCACAACAGGTTTGAGAGATCACCTGAGGTCTGTACGTAGTGCGCTGTAGTATATCGTTGGTGTAAAAAACAGAATATGCTCAGAAAATACTTAAATACAGCAGTCCAGTCTAATGACAATCTGTCTATATTAGAGTATTGCTGGTAGAGACCGGTGTCGTGTCGCTAGTGCGGTGTGTGTTCTCAGAGCCCCAGCCACTTCCTGCTCGTGCTGTTCTGTACTTTATTAAGAGTTCCTTCAATCTGAACGTGTCACACAAATACACCCCTCATCTGTGTTCACTGCTGTAGATGATCACTTCTCTGCTGAGACCCCCAGATGTCAGGTTCATGTTCTGGTGTTTTGATATCCTCTGGTTTACTTCCTGTATTAACAGACTATTTTGTTTGTTTGTTTATTGATTTCTGAATATGATCTCATTACATCGTCACACTTTCTCTCTCACACACACATATACAGTGTGTGTGTGTGTGTGGAGATAATGGTGCATGTCAGAATTGAGCTGGACAGCCCTACACTCGCTCGGTGTGTTTGACTGACCTGTAAACACTCTGTCAGGACCCCGAGCACCTCCAGGACACTGCTAACCAGATCCTGACCGCCATCATCCAGGGCATGAGGAAGGAGGAGCCCAGCAACAACGTCAAGCTGGCCGCCACCAACGCCCTCCTCAACTCACTGGAGTTCACCAAAGCCAACTTCGACAAGGAGGTACAGCCACGCCCCCTCACCACTACAGCCCTTCAGTGCAGAGCTTAAACCTGACGCTCTCTCTCTCTCTCTCTCTCTCTCTCTGCAGACCGAGAGACACTTCATCATGCAGGTGGTGTGTGAGGCCACGCAGTGTCCGGACACCAGGGTGCGTCTCTCTCGCTCACACACACACAGACACACACACAGACACACACTCCTCTCTCTCTCTCACACACACACACACACATGTCTGGTCAGCTATCCTTGTGGGGACTCTCCATAGGTGTAATGGTTTTTATACTGTACAGACCAACCCTACCCCTAAACTTAACCCTCACAGGAAACTTTCTGCATTTTTAGATTTTCAAGAAACTTCACTCTGTTTAATTTATTAGCTTGTTTACCCGTGGGGACCTCAATTTAGGTCCCCACCGTGACACGAGTCCCCATGAGTCTGTGTGTATTCAGGTTTAAGTCCCCACCAGAATAGAAAAACAAGTACACACACACACACACTCTTAACAGACACACACACACTCACTCTCTCACACACACACACACTCTCACAGACACACACTCACTCTCTCTCTCTCTCTCTCTCTCTCTCACACACACACACAGACACACGAGTGACGAGTGTGTGCTTCTGTCCTGCAGGTGAGAGTGGCTGCTCTCACAGACACTCACACTCTCTCTGTCACACACACACACACACACACACACACACACACACGAGTGACGAGTGTGTGCTTCTGTCCTGCAGGTGAGAGTGGCTGCTCTCACAGACACTCACACTCTCTCTGTCACACACACACACACACACACACACACACACACACACACACACACACACAAGTGATGACTGTGCTTCTGTCCTGCAGGTGAGAGTGGCTGCGCTGCAGAACCTGGTGAAGATCATGTCTCTGTATTATCAGTACATGGAGACGTACATGGGCCCGGCGCTGTTCGCTGTGAGTGTTCAACACTGATCTGTGTACAGCAGCAAAGACCTCCACATGAAGAGCGCTGCTCTAACACCGTTATTAGCATTCATGATCCTGGTGTCTTAAAGGGATAGTTCACCCAAAATCTTTTACTCGCCCTCAAAAAGAGACCAAAATGTCCAAAAGGTGATGTTTAAAGATTAGAATGGGGAAAATCCTATCAAGTCAAGTTGGGGAGCGAGCTGATGTCCTCCAGTCGGCTGGTCCTGGCCTGGACTCGTGATGTAAATGATGGCAGTCTTCAGTTTTGGGTGAACTGTCCCTTCAGAGCGAAGCTGTTTCTCGCACATGTGATGAATGGAGTCCTGTAGAGATGTCAGGGATGTGCGCTCACCTGCTGCTCTGTGTTCAGATCACGATCGAGGCCATGAAGAGTGACATCGACGAGGTGGCCTTACAGGGAATCGAGTTCTGGTCTAACGTCTGTGACGAGGAGATGGATCTGGCCATTGAAGCCACTGAGGTGAGCATGATCGGTCTCCGTCTGCTGCTCTGCTAGCGCTCTCGTTCCTGATCCACCGTGTTCTGTCCTCAGGCCTCGGAGCAGGGACGTCCTCCAGAGCACACCAGCAAGTTCTACGCTAAAGGAGCTCTGCAGTACCTGGTGCCCATCCTGACACAGACGCTCACCAAACAGGTAAAGCTTTGTAGCACCTACTACGTTTAGTAGTTGGTCTCGAAGGCCACATTCAGACAGGAAAAAGTTGACCCTGGGTTTGGTTTGGGCTGGAGAATGAGCGTATCCTCTGGACTGAGAGCCGTGTGTATGAAGTGAAGGTGTGCTGTGTGCAGGATGAGAACGACGACGATGACGACTGGAACCCGTGTAAGGCTGCAGGTGTGTGTCTGATGCTGCTGGCCACGTGCTGCGAGGACGACGTGGTGCCACACGTGCTGCCCTTCATCAAAGAGCACATCAAGCACCCGGACTGGCGCTACCGCGACGCCTCCGTCATGGCCTTCGGCTCCATCCTGGAGGGCCCCGAGCTCAGCCAGCTGAAGCCCCTGGTGATCCAGGTGAGGGCGGGCCCTGGGGTGTGTGTGTGTGTGTGTGTGTGTGTGTGTGTGTGTGACGCCCGTCTCTCTCTCTCTCGGCAGGCCATGCCCACCCTCATCGAGCTGATGAAGGACCCCAGTGTGGTGGTGAGGGACACCACGGCCTGGACGCTGGGACGCATCTGTGATCTGCTGCCCGAGGCGGCCATCAACGAGGTGTATCTGGCCCCTCTGCTGCAGTGCCTGATCGAGGGCCTCGGGGCCGAACCGCGCGTGGCCTCCAACGTCTGCTGGGTATGACCCCGCTCTCTCTCTCTCAGTCTGCAGTGACATCACAGGCGGTCTCATACTGGCTCCTGAGGGGTTGGAGTAGTTGCTGAGTGTTTCCCTCACTGTTGTGCTGGAGACCATGTACACGATCAGATGATGGTTCTAGTGCAAGCACGCTGCAGTGTGTTTGTTTGACCCCTGACTCACAGATGCTGTTTGCAGGCCTTCTCCAGTCTGGCTGAAGCAGCGTACGAGGCCACAGACGCTGCTGACGATCAGGAAGAGCCCAGCACATACTGCCTGTCCTCCTCCTTCGAGCTCATCGTCCAGAAGCTGCTGGAGACCACAGACAGGTACGATCCTCAGGTTTGGAGGACCTTGTCTCACAGCACATTTAACATTAAAACATCAGTCTGGAGCAGTTCAAGAGCTGAAGAGCTTCCAGCTAAACTGAACAGAATATGAGCGTTTGCCTTCTCCTGTACCTGAATGTGTCTCATTACACTCACTCTGTTGCTTTAGGAAGACAAACATTTAGAATATAGCTATTCTAGTAAAAATGATACTTATTATTGTTATAATAATGTGGAAATATTACTCTTAAGACATTATAATACTATTCTAATACAGCTGCTCTGACATATGTAAAGATGATCACAGCACACTGAAGCGCTCTATAAACCCTGTACATCTTAACCAAACACATTCTATACGAGAGAACTCTGATTTATATGCATGAAATAAACACAATATTATAACGTACATTTGCACAAAAGACTAAATGCACAAGTGAACTTAACTGTGCAAGCCTTGTGGATCTGTAGTGGATGCGCTCTTCTCTTAACAACACACTAAAACACGGCAAACAAAGATCCCCTTGCATTATTTTACAGTAGCTAATAATCTCATTATAATGACAGACTCGTCCTGCACATGTTGCAGATCACCGTATTTTCCTTTCTGAAGTTTCTCCAATGATATTTCAAGCAATTAAAACCATCATGATGAACAGTGTGCATCTGAAGTGTCTCTGCAGGAAATAATGCATTATTTATCGGCTCTAAGATATCGGCCAAATTATCGTATCTGTTCAGAAATGACCATTTATCGGCCGATACCTATGAAATACATAAACCCTTAAACTATTATTTTGCTGCAGACCTGCTGTTTCAGTGAAAACTAGAACATGAGGTTTCAGGTGAAATTAAATAACTCATTACAAATCTAGTGAAGTGTTGAAATAATCTGCCCCTCACAGTGTTGGAGATGTGACTGGTGTTAAACTCTCCTCCGCACAGAGACAGAGGTGACTGTGTTCACTGTGACCTGAGACGCTAGATACGGTCAGCGAATCACACGCTCTGCTTTCAGACAGTGTTCTCATCATGTGACCCGCACCTGTATACTCCAGGTTCCCTTCAGCTGTCAGAGCAGAACTGGAGCGACGCTGGCGTAGGGCTGGGCGATATGGAAAAAACTCACATCTCCGTATTTTTTTGGCCGATATGCGGTATATATCTTAGTGTACGGTATATATAACTTTGTAACATTGCAATCTAAAAACAAAAATAAGGCTTTTAAAGCAGAAGTTAATTTGACTAAACTACAAATGAAAATAAAGAAGAACAAAAGCACAGGCTCTTGATGTCTCTTTACAGTCAGTGCTATCATAAATACACTGGGAAGTTTAAAACACTACAGGGCACATTTATCGTCCAACTACAAATCATTCAGGGAAATGTATGTTGTAGTCAGAGTTAATGCGCTCCTAATTACTGTTTGGAGCTGATTCACTGAAGCCACAGCAGCTCGGTCTGTGTCCTCGCTGTGTTTCAAGGAAATATTGATGTACTGCCCAGCCCTAAGCTGCGTATCTGCTTCCTGATCACACACTCATTCGTGAAGACTGGGGTCTGAGATTGGGATTGGGACAGCACACTTCCACTGACAGGGAACAGTGTGTGCAGCAGGACGCTCTCATGACTCTGTCTCTTCCCTGTTAGGCCAGACGGACATCAGAATAACCTGCGCAGTGCAGCGTATGAGGCTCTGATGGAGATCGTGAAGAACAGTGCCAAGGACTGTTACCCTGCGGTGCAGAAGACCACGCTGGTGATCATGGAGCGACTGCAGCAGGTCCTGCAGATGGAGGTGAAGACACTAAACCTTAGCAGATTACAGATCCATGCTTTAATTCAGGAATGAATTGGCTCCGCTCTTGGAGCTCACACGTGAGGATGAGGCTTGTTTTGTTTTAATCGATCTGTCTGTCTCTTCTTCAGTCTCACATCCAGAGCACGTCAGACAGGATCCAGTTCAACGACCTGCAGTCCCTGCTGTGTGCCACCCTGCAGGTGTGTGTGAGCGTGTGTGTGTGTGTGTGTGTGTGTCCTCGCCTCACCTCCCGTCTCTCTCTCTCTCTCTCCTCTCAGAACGTGCTGAGGAAGGTGCAGCACCAGGACGCTCTGCAGATCTCAGACGTGGTGATGGCGTCTCTGCTGCGCATGTTTCAGAGCACCGCTGGCTCCGGAGGCGTTCAGGAGGACGCTCTGATGGCCGTCAGCACTCTGGTGGAAGGTGAGGACTGCACACACACACACACCTGCTGTGAAGCTGCTGTCACACACACACACACACACACACGATGAAGCTCCGTGGCACTACAGATCAGATTCATGTCCTCAACTAACCCTCTCCCATTTCCAGAAGCCTGTGCCATCTGTACATTTTATGACTTCATGTCACTTTTATTATTAATATTAGAGATGCACGATCATGATTATTTATGGCCGATACAGATTTCAGATTATAATTTTTTTCTTTGTTTGGTATTAGGGCTGGGTGATAAATCGATTTTATTGATTAACTCGAATTTGACATTAAGGGCGATTTGTTTTTAATGAAAGTCGGTTTTCTCTTTAACCTCCACCACCGGCTCTCCCCTTAGGCTCCTGTAGTTCAGAGTGTGCTCGCCTCCCCCCGCTCTCCTTACAGCCGCACACAGACATCAGGACAGAGAAAGCCACCGTTTCATACGTTGTTTGGAAGTGGCTTGCGACACAGAACAAATAACGCCACATTGCAAAGTGTGTTTAAAAGCCGTTGCTACAAAAGGTAGCAGCACAACAAATTTATTCCAGCATCTTAAACCGTAGGGATGGGTACCTAAACCCGGTATTAAACTGGGCCCGGGGCTAAATTATGAAAGACCGTAGTATCAGTAAGATCTGACGCTATCGCTTCTGCTTTCGGTACTGGAGGGGAAAAATTATGTACTATGTATTTTTCCTTAATGTTATCATGCACATTGCATCTCACCAAACATTTCTAATGTGCGATCATCTTAAGACGTTTGTCCGTGAGATCTGCGAAATCTGTCATGCGCGCTGCGGAGGCTGTCTGTCACACACACACACACACACACACACACACACAACAAGAACGAGCGCGATGCACACACACGAACAACAGAACGAAAACTCACGCTTAATAATAAAGAGTGACGATGGCGAAAATATTTGCTTAATAATGTTATCGTGCACATTTAATCTTACCAAACATTTCTAATTTGCGATATTAAGAAGTTTGTCTGTGAGATCTGCGACATCTCAGTCACAAACACACAACAAGAATGAGCGCGGCGCACACACACGAATAACAGAACGAAAACTCACGCTAATTAATAAAGAGTGACGATGGCGGAGAGAGCAACACGTTCCAAAGTGTGGTTATACTTCACTAGCTGTGACCAGATGAGATTATTCAAAGATCAACAGTCTGTCATCAGTGTGCCACACAAAACAACATTAAAATCATGAACTCAAATGTCAATGTAAAAAGATAAAAACAATGACTGTTGTAACAGTGCGTAAATCAGACCTTTCTGTAATGCTAACGCTAATGAGTTTAAAGTTTTGTTAGCACTTTATGAATACCACTGTGACAAGTATGTATTTTTGTAATAGATCTAATTTTGTCATTTTGGTTACATTTATTTAACCAAAAGTTTTTTTTTTTATCAAAGAGGGACACACAATTGTATTTTTATTTATATTTTAATTTATTTTGAAGGTGCATTGTGTCACTGTACTTTATTAGAAAACTGATCAGCTACATTTTGACTGTTTACAAGCATGTTTGGAGGCTTGTTTCCTGTTACACTTGTGCACAAAGGGGAAATTTAGATTAAACCGCATAAGTGAAAATCAGAACAAAATAAAGAGTTCAATTTCTTTGTTGGTTGTATTTTGTTTTTAAATAGAAAAAAAAATCGATTAAAATCAAAAATCGGGTTTGGTGTGAAAAACATCAGAGATTTTTTTTAAGCCAATTCGCCCAACCCTATTTGGTATTTAATAGGCCAAAGTGTCTTGTCTATTGAACACAGTAACTGTCCATCTGAAATGAAGCGCAGTAACTGATGGAGGCGCTGCAAGCAGAGAGCTGTACGTCTCATTAATGTTCTGTAGAGCATGTTCACTACACTCGTAAGACAGCGAACCGCACCGAGTGTACCCCTGACCACCGTTTTTAAGAGGACTCGGGCACGGTTCACAGGTGCACATCAGAGTACAGAAGACAGCGTTCACATCATCCAAACGAACCGAACTCTGACATCAGTCGACCCCGGGTGCTAGTGTGAAAGCCCCCTTACACACATGGAGTCCTTCAGATTTAGCCTCTGTGTCTGGACAGTGTGTTTCACAGCTGTGGATGTCTACTCAATGAATTATCTGTTCCTCACACAGTTTTGGGCAGTGACTTCCTGAAGTACATGGAAGCGTTCAAGCCTTTCCTGGTGATCGGACTGAAGAACTACGCAGAGTATCAGGTAATGCTGGGCTGAAGCTGGGGATGATGATTGTTCCTCCTGCTGCTCGGAGCTCAGGCAGCTCAGGATTTTACCTCATCAGAGAGAAACTGAGTCCTCTTCACCCGGTGTGTGCCGACCCACGGTCACAGGTGGCCACACTGGACTTTGCGGGACTCTACAGCTCATACACTATCAGAAGACATGTGCTTCCTCTGGGAGGCTAGTGACACGTCTGCTTGTTTGTGGACTAACTGCATGCATCCACATCATCAGATTAATGTATGTATAATGTGTGTGTGTGTGTGCAGGTGTGTCTGGCTGCGGTCGGCCTGGTGTGTGATCTGTGTCGAGCGCTGATGGCCAACATCCTTCCTCACTGTGATGAAATCATGCAGCTGCTGCTGGAGAACCTGGGCGTAAGTGATCACATCCTCATCCAAACATAATCAGATGATTTACTGTGAGGGCTGAGAGGAGGAGGCATGGACGGTTTAGAGCACACACCGTTTCAGTTACTTCAGCTGTATTTCAAGCACCATGTCAGAAACAAATTAAAAAGTTGGGAAAAGGATCACTTCCCTCCTAAAAGTGACTGGTAAACTCAATCAGGTGTATCTCACAGAGCCATGTGACTTTCAGCGGTGATCAGTAGGGCTGCACAATCGATCGGACCAACCAAAACAAGTTTAGAAAAAGAAAATAGGGAATCGATTTTAACCAAATATGAAATAAACAATAAAACAAAAGTTATGAGAAGAACCACTGTAAGCTGACAGTGACCGGTAATACCCCCCACCTTGATCAGCGGTACCTGAGTGTCCCTGGACATCAGTGCGGTCAGAGCACGTCTTCTCAACAGCTGGACATATAGTGAATAAATAACTCTCTGCTCTGGACCCCGAAAATGTTGATCGACTTGTTTTCCTGTCCAATACATGAGTAATGGCCCTAGTAAGTGTCGGTTACGATCAATAAAAACACACACATGGCCTGTTCTCAAGTCCATTTAAAGTTTCATTCTTTGAACAGTTTTTTTTAAATGGATTGAATCATTATTAAAAATAATCTTGGAGATTTTTGAATTGCCTAAATCATAAATGAAGCCTGCAGTGATGTTCTTGTGTTATGGCAGCCGTCCCCTCTGCATTTATATGTTTTAGAGAATACTGCACTTCTGTGGCTGTTTGTTATTCTTCACGAAACTTCATGTCAATAAATAAGAAATATTGCTGATTTGTGCATTTCCAGCGCTCTCTTTACGTTCGTCTGTTATTTGAGGTTGGAAAAGGAAACGTCTTTTCTTTTTTTCTTTTTTTTTTTTTTAGACATAGAAAATCGATTTTACAATGGATTCAATGAACACTTATGTCTTAAAAATCAAAATGATTTTTTCACAAAAGTGACAGCCCTAGTGATCAGCATGAAAACAGTTCAGTCCTTGGTAGAGCAACTGAAGAAAACGGTCAGCTTTGGGTGGCAAGCACTGACAAAGGATCTCCAGGATAAAGCTGTGGACAGGCACACGTCTCAGAGGCTTTATCAATGCCTAGAGGCACAGTGAAGTCCGTTATTAAGAAGTGCAAGGTATTTGGATCAGGACGACACTCCAAACTGATGAAAGAGCCGGAGGAAACTGAGCAGAGAGGAGTTTGTGACCAAGAGCGCTCATTGTGTCTCCACAAATGTGTCTTACGGTCAGACGGAGCAGAAGTCCGGTCCAGATAGCAGCGTTCCTCTAGTAAAGTGCTGTGATACAGCGAGCTTCCTGTCTGTGACTCACAGGACAGACACATCACACACACAAGAGGAATGCAGTCATGTGCCAACATCAGATTGAGCAAAACCTGTTAATAAATACTGGAATACATAAGATTAACGAATGTTCAGATGATATTTTCATTAGCAGTTTATATTAACTAATCAAGCCCTAAAGTAAAGTGTGAATGAACAATAATTAAAAACTATCTCAAGCATGTTGTAGTCCAGATGAAAATGGAAAAAAAGTTTAAAAATAAATAGCCTATTAAGTCTAAATATGTAAGTATCTGTCTCTGTGATGAACATTATAGTGAATACACAAATCTGAATGACTGTTCAAATCTGTTAAATAGCAGCTGCTGTATTTATGGGGTTTAAAGGGACACGGCTGCAGTTTGGCGCCATCTGCTGTCAGAGAGAGAATGTGCTTTCATTCAGTGCTTCTCATGTGTGCTCGTTTACATCAAAACACACTCCTTCAAGCACTGTTGTGCATTATGACCAGTTAATGGGAAAAGTATTCTTAAAATGCATTCCAAATATTTATTCAAAGTATTTTAATTGTCCACGATAACAATATCGTTCACCTTCATTAACGCAATCTATTGCATTACTGAATACCAGTCTAACACCTTCTTAAATCTAATATATATCTAATAGTAATACAGAAATGACATCCATACAGCGGGGTGAACACTGTTGAAAAACAAGATGAGGTGATCTCACATTTACCAAAAGACTATAAACGGAAACCTAAAATCTAGAAATGATCTTAAAATGTCTTACCACTTGAGTCAGGTGAGCTGGAGTTAAACGGGGTCAGACTGCACTGTTGTATTGGCTCCTTTTAACCCCTGATAACACAGATAAATAAGAATAGTGCATTTGCAATCAACACATTGAACTTAACACAAACAGGTTTGCTCTTTTAATTGTATTTGTGTATAGTACCATATACTGTGGCATATCACCTCTAATTAGATCAAAAAAAATAAATGTATATTTTAATTTATAAAATCAACAATTTGATGCAATAAGAAAAGTGAGGGAGTTATGTAAGGTTGTTTATTTCTCTGCAGTTGGTTGTGTCCCACTGTAAAAGCAGCAGTGTAACTGTGTGCAGATCTATATTTATTTTTGAATGTATGTGTTTGCAGAACGAGAACGTGCACCGGTCTGTGAAACCTCAGATCCTGTCTGTGTTTGGGGATATTGCTCTGGCCATTGGTGGTGAGTTCAAGAAGTACCTGGACATTGTGCTGGACACTCTGCAGCAGGCCTCGCAGGCTCAGGTGGATAAGGTGAGCGGCACTGCCCCGACACGTCTGGGAACAGACTGCACCTGTCAGAAACCCTCCGTGTGCAGGAGATCAAGTCTGACTGCACCTGCAGAGACATGTTTACACTGTTTGATAGTCACTGTAATGAACGGGAAAATAGTGTCATACTTCCTGGGTCTAGTAAGAACTCTTGCTGTAGTTTGTTTACTAAGTGTGCAGAACAACACTCGTAGTGGCTGCTTCACATGAGGTGTTTGTGACATTGAAACCGGTTTATTTTCAAACTGCTGGAAGTGATGCCAGACTTGTGCTGTCTTGCAGACGGACTATGATATGGTGGACTATCTGAACGAGCTGCGAGAGGGCTGTCTGGAGGCCTACACCGGGATCATCCAGGGCTTGAAGGGAGACCAGGAGAACGTGCACCGTAAGTTCAGCTGGACCTGATCTTAGAACTGTGATCTGGAGATGGATGCCTGTTAAAGCCCTGTGTTTCTCTCGTGCAGCTGATGTAATGCTGGTACAGCCTCGTGTTGAGTTTATCTTGTCTTTCATTCACCACATTGCTGAGGATGAGGACCGATCCGACGGAGTTGTGGCTAATGCTGTGGGCCTCATAGGGTAAGAACATCTGTCATACAGATTAACCAACGGGTACTGAACGAAAACTAAGAGTGCTTCACTATTAAAACTATTGCTGGAGCTGTAATTCTGGAGGTTTCTGCAGATCTGTTAAACGCATCAGCTAGCTCAGATTAGACGTGATGCGCTGAAGAAACCAATGTATTTGCATTTGTCTTGTACTGTGAACATCAGATGTTTTTGCGGGAACATTAAAGGTAGTGTTGTGAGAAATGTCTTGGTACAGTTACAGTTTACAGTAGATTAGTCTGAGCTTAAGTTCATCAGTTTCCTGCTGTGGTGTGGACACAAGGCATTAGGTTGTTCATTGCTCTGGCACATCATGAAGTTGACACTTCCTTTTCTTCCTCTCCGTAAAGTGACCTGTGCACAACCTTTGGCAAAGATGTGATGAAGCTGGTGGAGGTTCGTCCTCAGATCAACGATCTGCTGTCTGAAGGCCGAAGGTCCAAGACTAGCAAGACCAAGACCTTAGCCACGTGGGCCACGAAGGAGCTCCGCAAGCTGAAGAGCCAGGCTTGGTATGTGTCTTCTCCTACATCTCCCCTACTGCTGCAACGACACGTCAACGTCACCGATTACGTAGACTACAAAAATACGTCGACGTGCGTGATATGCTTCGACACGTCACACTGTTTGTTTGCATCTCACATAATGGCATACTGGGAATGGAGAAAGTTGCATTCTTTCACAAAAACAGAGACCACTGTTATCAAAAGTATGGGAATACTTTAAAAAGAGGACAAATAAAATGGCCTTTTGTTCCCTTTGCAAAACCGATATGGTGTACCACGGCAGCACAACTGCGATGCGCGAGCACCTCCGAGGAAGACATCCTGACGCTGTCCGGTGTTACGGTTTAACTGGTTACCGTGTGATCTGGTGACCAACTTCCTGCTTCAGGTCTGATATTCTTGTAAAGATTACAAGTTATTGGTATGATCACCTGTAGTGGCTGACGTAAGTATAAAAAAAGTGTGTTGGCGCTGGGTTCGAACACGCGTTAGGGCCGTTCACATATCGCGCCTAAAAACGCGTGGAAAACGCTTGTCACGCCGTCTCCCTCTTTCTTTCCAAAGCGCTCGGGCAGTTGCACCCCTGGGGCGTCTGTTGTTGCTAAGCAACCATGACGCGCTCTTTCCATAATGAAGCAGAAATTTCAGCAAATGGATTTGCAGCACGAATATCGCTTGTAGTAGCTCTGCTACTAAATTTATTTCAAAATGGCAATCCATATACAGCTATGATCAGCTCTTCCTTCATCTTAGCTGAGCTTTCAGCGTTGTTACGGGAAAGAATGAAGCTGATTGGTTAGTTCTTGTCACATGACCCGCGGTGCGCTTGCGGCATTCTGAAAAGTTGATGTTTTTAACTCGATGCGTGCGGACGTGCCGGGAAAAACGACCGCGTCGCGACCGCGTCGCTTCCATTATGAGCGCGAATACTGCACGCCTACATTGGAAATAACGAAACTGAGCGCGCAGAAGATGTGATATGTGAACGGCCCCTTAAAAGACAGCGCGCCGCGAGACAACAGTCACAAACCAACGAGCTAACCCGAATCAGCTCCAGATCTCTGGAAACCACGCTAAACCATAGCAGAACCCTGACTAACAAACCTTTATGGTTTATGAAGCTAAAGAACATTTCATCTCAGGCAACTGTAAATTTATGGCTACTGTGTTTTAATTATAAACGCTATCATAAACTCATATTTACCATTGTAAAAATTTTCTTTGCCTCTTTATTTTTGTATACTGTAAAAACTTAAATTAATAAAAGTTAAAAACAATTATATTAGAAGTTGTATTTATATTTTTCTTTGTAAAGTTATCCAAATTATTCATTAGCTTATTAAAAAAGAACATTAGATTAACGATTATTTTTATTACAATAAATAGAGTAAAAATAATCGAAAAAATTATTGTTAGATTATTCGACAGAAAAAATTATCGTTAGTTGCAGCTCTAATCTCCCCACACCTGTCCTGTCCACACAGACCCCGTTCTCTACATGTGACCCCTGTCCTGTCCACACGGACCACTGTCCTCTACATGTGACCCCTGTCCTGTCCACACAGACCCCGTTCTCTACATGTGACCCCTGTCCTGTCCACACAGACCACTGTCCTCTACATGTGACCCCTGTCCTGTCCACACAGACCACTGTCCTCTACATGTGACCCCTGTCCTGTCCACACGGACCACTGTCCTCTACATGTGACCCCTGTCCTGTCCACACGGACCACTGTCCTCTACATGTGACCCCTGTCCTGTCCACACGGACCACTGTCCTCTACATGTGACCCTTGTCCTGTCCACACGGACCACTGTCCTCTACATGTGACCCTTGTCCTGTCCACACGGACCACTGTCCTCTACATGTGACCCTTGTCCTGTCCACACCAGACCCCTGTCCTCTACATGTGACCCTTGTCCTGTCCACACGGACCACTGTCCTCTACATGTGACCCTTGTCCTGTCCACACGGACCACTGTCCTCTACATGTGACCCCTGTCCTGTCCACATGGACCACTGTCCTCTACATGTGACCCTTGTCCTGTCCACACGGACCACTGTCCTCTACATGTGACCCTTGTCCTGTCCACACCAGACCCCTGTCCTCTACATGTGACCCTTGTCCTGTCCACACCAGACCCCTGTCCTCTACATGTGACCTCTGTCCTGTCCACACGGACCACTGTCCTCTACATGTGACCCTTGTCCTGTCCACACCAGACCCCTGTCCTCTACATGTGACCCTTGTCCTGTCCACACGGACCACTGTCCTCTACATGTGACCCCTGTCCTGTCCACACCAGACCCCTGTCCTCTACATGTGACCCTTGTCCTGTCCACACGGACCACTGTCCTCTACATGTGACCCCTGTCCTGTCCACACGGACCACTGTCCTCTACATGTGACCCTTGTCCTGTCCACACGGACCACTGTCCTCTACATGTGACCCTTGTCCTGTCCACACCAGACCCCTGTCCTCTACATGTGACCCCTGTCCGGTCCACACAGACCACTGTCCTCTACATGTGACCCTTGTCCTGTCCACACCAGACCCCTGTCCTCTACATGTGACCCCTGTCCTGTCCACACAGACCACTGTCCTCTACATGTGACCCTTGTCCTGTCCACACAGACCACTGTCCTCTACATGTGACCCCTGTCCTGTCCACACCAGACCCCTGTCCTCTACATGTGACCCCTGTCCTGTCCACACGGACCACTGTCCTCTACATGTGACCCCTGTCCTGTCCACACGGACCCCTGTCCTCTACATGTGACCCCTGTCCTGTCCACACAGACCACTGTCCTCTACATGTGACCCTTGTCCTGTCCACACAGACCCCTGTCCTCTACATGTGACCCCTGTCCTGTCCACACCAGACCCCTGTCCTCTACATGTGACCCTTGTCCTGTCCACACAGACCACTGTCCTCTACATGTGACCCCTGTCTTGTCCACACCAGACCTCTGGACTCTACATGTGACCCCTGACCTCTACATGTGACTCCTGACCTGTCCACACCAGACCCCTGTCCTCTACACATGTGACCCCTGTCCTGTCCACACGAGACCCCTGACCTCTACATGTGACCCTTGTCCTGTCCACACAGACCACTGTCCTCTACATGTGACTCCTGACCTATCCACACCAGACCCCTGTCCTCTACACATGTGACCCCTGTCCTGTCCACACCAGACCCCTGTCCTCTACACGTGTGACCCTTGTCCTGTCCACACCAGACCCCTGTCCTCTACATGTGACCCCTGACCTCTACATGTGACTCCTGTCCTGTCCACACAGACCACTGTCCTCTACATGTGTGACCCCTGTCCTGTCCACACCAGACCCCTGTCCTCTACATGTGACCCCTGACCTCTACATGTGACTCCTGTCCTGTCCACACAGACCACTGTCCTCTACATGTGTGACCCCTGTCCTGTCCACACCAGACCCCTGTCCTCTACATGTGTGACCCCTGTCCTGTCCACACCAGACCCCTGTCCTCTACACGTGTGACCCTTGTCCTGTCCACACAGACCACTGTCCTCTACATGTGTGACCCCTGTCCTGTCCACACCAGACCCCTGTCCTCTACATGTGTGACCCCTGTCCTGTCCACACCAGACCCCTGTCCTCTACATGTGACCCCTGACCTCTACATGTGACTCCTGACCTGTCCACACAGACCACTGTCCTCTACATGTGTGACCCCTGTCCTGTCCACACAGGCGCTGCATGTCATGTGACCACTCTGAAGGCTTAGTGAAAACACACTGGACTCTCTGGAGGCATGCTGTTTCAACATTAAGATGCTGCTATTTCTCATCATTGCTCTTTAATCATGTTCATTTTTTGTCTGGGCTTGTGACCCAAAGCATGGCTCTTTTGTTAGTGGTTTGACGGAAGAGAAAGCCCTGTTGTTTAAGCAGAGGTGTCCTGAATGACACATTTAACTGCTGTACATTAACAGTCAAATCTTATCGCTCTGAACATTTGTCCTGGTGTAAACAGGTCTTTATTGCTGCTCTTTTTTCATAGAAAAGTGTTGTCCTCAAACACAGAATATGTTCTTTTACTCATCCTTGTGTTCTTTTGGTTTGTTTTCAGATCACCGGCCGTGGAAATTGTACCAAGAATAATGGAAATCAAACCCACTGAGGTTTCTTCTGTCTTTTACACATAGACGTCAAAGCAGAAGTGACATGTGCGCTGATGAGTGTCTGAGAATGAGTGAGAGAGAGAGAGAGTGAGAGAGAGACATCACACCACATTCAGAGTTCAATCCAGCAGCTGCCAGCGGCCCACCACCTTCACCTCATCAAGCCCTCTGACCCCTCTAATAAACTGTTCCTGACCCCCTCATGCTCTCTTTGAGGAGCTAGTGCAGTCTCGATGTCTGCAGAGGTCATCTGTTACACAATCATCTGTCAGAAGATCCAGAAGGAAGTGATGCTGCTGGAGTTTGTAATGGCGTGACTGGAGTGTGAGTGTGTGAATGAACGGAGGGGGTCGCTGTCTCCACTTCCCCTCTGACTATTTCAACCAATAATAAATAAACATGATAAATATCTGGTTTGCAGATTGCGTGAGATGCACTTATGTAAACATAGGAGAATGGCTAGTGGTCAGGGATGGGCAGCACTCGGGCGATCCGGCGCAGAGCGCTCATCCGGCTTTCTCAAACTACATTGCTGCGCTATATATATTTCCCACCCCCCTTCTTTAAAAAAAAAATAAAGTACAAATCTAGTTGTTAGTGTGGCTGGCTCAGATAGAGGAGCTCTCTCCTGCCCTGGACAGAGAAGACAAGAGTTCATGCAGAGCCATCCATGTTCAGGGCTGCAGGAATTCAACACTTACACTTCCTCCTTTATTCTGCTTCACTTGTCTTGCAGGAAAATGAGTGCCAAATTCATGCGGATACCAATGGACTTGAGCTTATTGTGTGTGAACACGTAGAAGACGCGAATAAACACGTCAACGATGTCACAATCTGATTTACTTTGTGCTTTGGTTGTATTTTTTTCTTTTCTTTCCTTGCGGCACTTAATTGGAGTCATTCACCAACCTTTTTAAAAAAGAATGGACCGAAATCAGACGTTTGTATGAGGTTATATTTTTCCATTGATATGAAAATAAAATAAGATTGAACCTGTCCGGTTGTTGTTCTGATGTGTAACGTGAGCTTCAGCAGATCTAATGTTCTGTCTCTAACCCTCTCCACGTGTGTGTGTGTGTGTGTGTGTGTGTGTGTGTGTGTCTCATGCTGTGTTCTGACATGTTTAACAGACGTCACTGAGGAAGTCGATGCTGTAAGAGCTGTTACCCTCAGGTGCAGAATCTGCATGTAGGGTTAGGATTCTGTGTGTTTATCAAGTAGTGAGAGGAAAGGCCAGCAGTTTCTGTGTGACGGTTGTTAAAAGATCCTGAGGGGAAACGGTGGGCCGTGTACTTGATAGACATCTGCAGTGTTCACATGATACAGATTGTGAACTCAAGCCACTTGATGCTTTTAGAAGTCAAGAAGTCAACCGAATAAAGAAGTGTCTTTAATGTTTGGTGTGTCATGCTTCTGTTTTCCTGCGTTCTTCACTGCTTGCTGGTTGTTTATATGAAACATGGAGCCAATGGTTTAAGCACCATAAAATTAGTATTAAAGTTACCTTATACATTTTATATATATATATATATATATATATGTGTATATATATGTGTATATATATAGAGAGAGAGAGGGAAATGATTGAGCGGAGTAGATGTATGTAGAAAGACTTTAAAGATCATTTAAATTTGTGAGCGCCTCGAGCTGTAAATAGGATTCATCTGAGTAAAACTGATCAAAACATTTGATTATTGTTTTTGCAGGAGTTTAATTCAAAGCGAAGTATTGTTGGTGTTTATTCTGTGATGCACTTCAAAAGGCTGCTCCTGAGCTGTCTGCAGGGGTTCTAGAGCAGCTCGTGATGTTCCTGAGCAAGTGTACAGTCAACCATGACAGAGTGCACAAAATAGCTCATTATTATCATTACAAACACTGCTGTGTTATAACTGCTTGATCCTATTCCATCTCATCTCCTTCAAGCCATTTCTCCTGCAGTTGTATCTGCACTCACTCACATCATCAACACTTCCCTCCACACTGGTGTTTTCCCCTCAGCATTTAGACAGGCACGTATAACTCCACTACTTAAGAAACCCAACCTCAACCCATCTCTTTTAGAGAACTACAGACCAGTTTCCCTTCTTCCTTTTATTGCAAAAACACTTGAACGAGCTGTGTTCAAACAAGTCTCTACATTTCTCACACACAACAATCTCCTTGACAGCAACCAATCTGGCTTCAGAAGTGGACATTCTACTGAGACGGCTTTGCTCTCAGTTGTTGAAGCTCTAAGACTGGCAAGAGCAGAATCCAAATCTTCAGTACTTATCCTGCTTGATCTGTCCGCTGCTTTTGACACGGTTAACCACCAGATCCTCCTATCAACCCTACTGGCGAAAGGCATCTCAGGAACCACAGTTCAATGGTTTGAGTCTTACCTATCAGATAGGTCCTTCATAGTATCTTGGAGAGGGGTGGTGTCCAAGTCTCAACATCTAACTACTGGGGTGCCTCAGGGCTCAGTTCTTGGACCACTTCTCTTCTCTGTCTACATGGCATCATTAGGTTCTGTCATCCAGAAACATGGCTTTTCATACCACTGCTATGCTGATGACACTCAACTCTACCTCTCATTCCATCCTGATGATCCGACGGTAGCTATTCGCATCTCACCTTGTCTAACAGACATTTCTTCCTGGATGATGGACCATCACCTTCAACTCAACCTTGCCAAGACAGAACTGTTTGTGATTCCAGCAAACCCATCTCCTCCATCTTTATTTGACCCTCTAACTCTAGCACTCACTATTCTAATTCTATTCTTAAAAATAAAATCGAACTACCTTTCTAATCTTTTTGTATTCTATTCTATTTTCTTTTCATTTATTATATTATTTAAAATCCCATGCTACGTGTACTGTGTTTAAGCTGAGACTTGTTATAGCACTTATATATCATTGATCTTTTTGTTGTGTTTGATTGCTTCCACTGTCCTCATTTGTAAGTTGCTTTGAATAAAAGCGTCTGCTAAATGAATAAATGTAAATGTACATTACAAAATAGGCATGAATGTGTCCAAGTAATGTTCATTTCACAGATCATAGAATCATATACAGTTTACTAACATGAAATAATTTCAGACAGAAGCTCATTAAAACAATGATTGGTGTGCATGATCATAATGATTACAGTATAGAGACGTTTTGGCAGCTGTGCATGTGGATTGAAGTTGGGGTCCTCACAGGGGGTCAGCATCATCTCTTCACGTCACCTGAAGTCTTTCTGAGGCTGGAGCTGGAGTAATCTATAGTCACCTCGAGATGGGCATCCAGGGGAGGAACAGAAAGGCTGAGACAAAAGAATTTGCGTAGATGCTGTTCATAACATTTCAAGCTAAAAATATTTTTGTGACTTATCTGGTCTAACTGGGAACAAGAGTGATATTAAGTCATTATGTGAATGTTTGGTTGAAGAGATGTGTCTTTTATTTAGATTTAAAAAAACACACCAAAATGCTTATTGGAGATATGGCCTCATGCTTCAAGTAATGACAAGGACCCTAACAAAACCCAAAACTACAGATAATTCAGGAAAGATGAGGAGAGAGCAAATATCTGTGGCCACCATCTGCACAACCAGTTCTTTTAGTGTGTTCTGACTCCGTGTCCTCTCCAGTGCACCTGCTGTTATTATTATTTGCTCTAAAGCAGCTCACTTGTGCTTCCTAACTGAAACACTTGATCATCACAGTCAGCTAAACCTTAGAGATAGGTTTAACTGTGATGATTAAAGCATTAGTAATGATGTCATTAATAACTCCTCATGTCGTTCCAAACCCGTGAGACCTGTGTTCATCTTCTGAACACAGTTTAAGATATTTTAGATTTAGTCCGAGAGCTATCAGTCCCTCCATTGAAGCTGTGTGTACGGTCTACTGTCCATGTCCAGAAAGAGAAGAAAAACATCATCAAAGTAGTCCATGTGACATCAGAGGGTCTGTTAGAATATTTTGAAGCATCGAAAATACATTTTGGTCCAAAAATAGTAAAAACTATGACTTTAATCAGCATTGTCTTCTCTTCCGTTTCTGTGTGAGAGAGTTCAAAACAAAGCAGTTTGTGATGTCCGGTTCATGAAGAATCATTCGATGTAACCAGATCTTCTGGAACCAGTTCACCAAATCGAACTGAATCGTTTTAAACGGTTTGCGTCTCCAATACGCATTAATCCACAAATGACTTAAGCTGTTAACTTTTTTAATGTGTCTGACACTCCCTCTGAGTTCAAACAAACCAATATCCCGGAGTAATTCATTGACTCAAACAGTACACTGACTGAACTGCTGTGAAGAGAGAACTGAAGATGAACACCGAGCCGAGACAGATAACGAACAATAGACTGACTCGTTCACGAATCAAGAACCGGTTGCATCGGTGTTCGGATCACTAGTAGTTCTTTCAGACAGTTTGATTCAATAAACCTGTTGAAGAAAACGGTTCACCGGTTCTTTTGCGCTCGACGTAGTGGCGTCATTTGCGATGATTGCCCTTGATTTAAGCCTTCGGTTTACTCGTGCTCATAATACTAGCACAGAATCAGTTCAGTTCAGACACTCTGTGTGTCGGTCTGCGTCACGCTAAATCACACATGCGCAGTATCATCAGCTCCTCGGTTCTCGAATCGGACGCGTCTGACAGAAACGGTTCTTGACTCGTGAATGAGTCATTATCTGGCTCGGCTCGGTGTTCATCTTCAGTTCTCTCTTCACATCAGTTCAGTCAGTGTACTGTCTGAGTAAATGAATTACTCCGGGATATTGGTTTGTTTGAACTCAGAGGAAGTGTCAGACACATTAAAAAAGTTAACAGCTTTTGTGGATTAATGCGTATTAGAGACGCGAACTGTTTAAAACGATTCAGTTCGATTTGGTGAACTGGTTCAAAAAGATCCGCTTACATCGAATGATTCGTTCATGAACCGGATATCACAAACTGCTTTGTTTTGAACTCTCTCTCACAACAGACACGGAACTGTGTTCCGAAGATAAACAGAGGTATTACGGGTTTGGAATGACATGAGGGTAAGTTATTGATGATATATTTTTCATTTTTGGGTAGGGCTGTGAATCTTTGGCAAGGCAGCGATTCAATTCGATTACGATTCATAGGTTTTCGATTCGATTTAAGAACGATTTTTGCAAATTTAGAACGATTCGATTCGATTCACAATTAAATTTTATTCGATTCGATTATAACGATTCGATTCTTTAAGTGCATTCACGGGATTAATTAAATGCTTCTACTAAATTCTTTAAATGCTTAGTCAGGGGGCAAATTACAGTAGCATTTATGGTTAGAGAACCATAGGTTAGAAAAAAAAAAAAAACACCTTTTGTCCATTGTTATATGCTACTTTAATGATGCGACATAGTATACGTAAAAATGTATGTAAGCCAAGTTTTTTAAAAAGAGTTTAAAGTGTATTATGTATAAGCTAACATTTAGTCACACCAGGGGCGTAGCCATAATTTCTGAAGTGACAGAAATGTCAAATACAATAATTTTATGTATGTAGCCTATATAATAATAATAATAATTATTATTATTATTATAATTATTATTATGTCTTACAAGGAATTATCTTCTTTTTTAATTACTTTTAATTAGCTGTAATAAATCAAATACACTGCTGGACAATAATCAATCATTTGTAATCGATATTTTTTTCCTAATGGCAATTTTATGATTGTTTTATATACTAGGCTACATTTAATTAGCAATTATTCAAATTTTATGCACAGAATAAGGTAGAAAATATACTTTATAGTTTTTGTACTGTAATAAATGTCAATTAGATTTAGCACTGCATCATTCATAAATTGTTTGTGTTTTTTGTTGTTGTTGTTTCATCAGTTCATTCTGCTTTTATACAGTTTAGCTGCAGATATAGCCTGGCACATCTATGAGAGTGAGATCACTTCTCTTTCAGTGTGAAAGCGTCTTCATCTCTATTTAACTTTTCCTCTCCATCAGCGAATGATTCTGAGAGAAAACGCACCAGATGTCTGTTTGCTAATGAAACAAACGCTACTTTCATGCATCTGATTATCAGATAAATCTCGCACTCTTATTTCAAGGTTGTTGTTAATGCTGTGGTTAATTTTAAAAGTTTCCTTCGTATATTCGGTTCATCCGCATTGTTTAAAAACATTTATCATTCAAGGGATCTGTGCATATGATTTAGACACTTACATTTCTGCTCCGTCCATGCAATAAAAACAGCTGTCGACGGCTCCGGTAACTCCGTCGGTAAGATGCAGAGAGCCATTGACAAACTACAGAAAAGTAAAACTACTTCACGTTAGCATTACTGGCCACGAGTCCTATAGATCACACGTCAGCTGCGTCAGAGACGAACAGAGCGCGAGCGCAATCCTGTGACAGTCTCAGGCGGTAAACACATAGACAGTAAAAGAAATGGACACAGCGACCCCATTGGAACTCAATTGAGACAAGTGAAGCCCATTTTTAGCGTTTTTAGCACTTCCGTTTCTTACGCGTCACGCGCAGACTCAAACGAAGCTTGATGACGTCAGCAACCTGTCTGACAGATGTAAATCTTCTAGTAGCTGTGCGTGCAAACTGCCATCGTTAATCTTGCAGAGACGGCGAGCTTGAGCGGGGAGTTCTTTGTCGTGAGTGAGCAGGAGTAAGTATTCTGATTAATTATTTTGTATAGTATTTTAAAATGTAACACCAGCACGCCATATTAAGTTAATTGCCTGCGAGCTTCTCCTCCTGTCTGTACGGTAATGCGACAGAGAGCCGAGTGGTTATGACGCAATCGTTAGCCTATTTTTTACAAGGGTCATTCTACGGAAATGTCCATTTTTCTGTCCCTAGCCTTTACAGAAATATTACACTTGAAAAACACTTTAGGTTGGCAATTTTTTTTTTTTTTTAAATGAAACAATATGTTATTTGAACAATTACACTTTCTTGAGCCATCAATGTGGCAATATTTGATTTTTATTAATTAATTAGAATTCCAAGCACCAGAGAAGTGCTCGTCCCCACAGTCATGTACAGAGGGAAAATGCTTTATTTTGAGGTCAAAAACAGTGTTTTCTTCCATTTAAAATACAACCATGTGTCCATAACTATCAAATATATGATGTAAATTACATTAAAAAACAAAATGCTAAATAAATATTCTAAAATATATAAAGAAAGTAGTGGTCCCCTGGAGTTGTGTCACTGGTGTTACCGTTTAACAAAAAAGCTCTTATTTTGAAATAACAATCACGCTCATGACATCACTCGACTTCCTTCTTCCAATTTTCTGGAGATCTATTAAGAGAAGCCATTGGTAAGTCCACTGTCTCTTTTCAATTATCAGAAATCTTCTCATTTATCTCATGATTTCATATGAAGCTTTTAGTTGAAGTCACTGGTATGACCTCTTTTATTGTTTGGGCATTGTAAAAAACTAGAATACAAATGGATTAAACTACTTAATTTAGTGAGTACACCATGATTGACAACATGTGGTTTGATACCTTGCAGCAGCCATTTTGTAAAATGCAGTTTTCATGAAAATTGTCACTGGTGTTACTGTCACTGGTGTCACCTTCCTAATGGGTAACACCAGTGACTCCCTTTTATAGATAAACTTTGTTCAAAGCTATTCATTTAGTTATTTTGCATAAAATAGCACTAAAATTGTGATTCTAACTTTTCTTTGTCATTGTTAAGCCTCCTTTGGTCATGTATTTCTAAATTGAGGGTATGGCTAAACTGAGCGCAGCTGAGAAACAGCGACTATACAGAAAGCATAGGGATGCTGATCCTGAACGCAGAGCAGAGTATTTGCAGAAAAGGAAACAGAGCTATGTCCGTGACATTGACACACAAAAAAGAAAGAGAGTAAGTAATTTGAGTGAAAGGGAGAAGAGATATGAGCGAAAGGCATGGAGGGTCCGTCAGCAAAGATGCAGGCAAAGAGTCAGAGCAGGAGCATTGACCCCCCCCCCCATCATCACCAGATAGATCACCCAGCATTTCAAGGTACAAACTGAACTGTTACAAATACAGAAATAAATGGTGAAAGAGAGATAAAAGTGCATAGCATTCAGTACCTCCACATACACACTCACACTCACTCACAAACACACTCTCTCTCTCTCTCTCTCTCTCTCTCTCTCTCTCTCTCACACACACACACACTCTCACACACACACACTCATACTCACTCTCTCTCTCACACACACACACACACACACTCACTCTCTCTCTCTCTCTCTCTCTGTCTCTCACACACACACAAACACACACACGTTTGTTTTTTTGAAAAGTATGTTCATCCCATAGGCATAATGGTTTTTATACTGTAGAAACTGTATATTCTATCTCCCTTCACCAACCCTACCCCTAAACCTAACCCTCACAGGAAACTTTGTGCATTTTTAATTTCTCAAAAAATCTCATTCTGTATGATTTATATGCATTTTGAAAAATAGGGACAAGGGTTATGTCCTCATAAGTCACCCTCTCCTTGTAATACCTGTGTCATACCCATGACATTATACAGAGTTGTGTCCTGATATGACACAGAAACAAGGGCACTCTCTCTCACTCACTCTCACACACACACACACTCTCTCTCACTCACTCGACAACGTAGGAGAGATGCACAAAGGAAACAAAGGGAAATAGAGAAACTGAAAGACAAGATCATCGGTTAGAAACGAAGATATGAAATGGTGAAGAAATGAAGTTAAAATGTTAAGTTAAAATATAGCTATAATATTTTTCTAACTCTGATTTCAGTTCTTATGAAATGAGTCATTTGTATATGTTATGTATGTCACTGGTGATTTGTTGTGTCACTGGTGTTACTGTGTTTTTTTTCTTTCACATTAAATAAAATCTGTCATATGTGGCATAATGATCATTTTAAATTCATTGAATTCTGCTGCACTTAAGAGTTAAGCTTTAAATGATTGTATTATTGCTTGTTTAAAACCTTTTTTCAAATATTTTCATTGTTATAGCAAATACATGGTTGTGCAATTGAACTAACATCATTCAGTCACACTTTTAACAAACCTGATTAAAATAAATAAAACATAATCACTGTATTAGTTAGATCATCATTAATTTTCTGTACCTCTGACTGCATGTGCTGAAAAAAAAATTAAAAAATATTTCATAACACCTTTAATATCGCTAAAGAAGTAAGGTAACACCAGTGACAAAAAAATGGTGTATGCGGTCTTTAAATACATGCACACAAAAAATAAAAAATCATTAAGCTGTAATTTATGTGTACTCATAAAGTCAAAGGGTAATCTAATAATGTGGTCTAAGTTTAAATGTTAGAAAAAGAAATCAATTTTAAGAGATCTTGCCATACCAAATGTGGACGTTTCTGTAGAATGACCCACAAACTGTTTCTACGGGGCCATAATGTAATATAGAAGGTAATGGAGCCCTTTATACATTGTCGTGTATCTTTAGAAATAAATAATGGACAAACGGAGTCTTTAAACTCCTCAGATGTAAAGTTATTCGCTGTCAAAGTGACGCCAAAATGAATGGGAGTCAATGGGAATGCTAACGCAAGTGAAGTTCTGCTAAAAGATGGCAGCCCCCACCCGACTTCAACTTCCGGTCGAGTTCCTTGCCCCCTGGGTAAACAGTGGAGCGCGTGAAGGACAGATAAGAGGCACGATTCACGAACACTCTTCAAGGTCTCCATTAATTTGTGCGTGTAGTAATTTAATGTGTATATATTTTGAAAGCACTGAATCGCTATAGAAATCGCGATTCATTCGATTCTTAGCATTTTGAATCGATTGCTGTTCAAGATCGGGCGATTCAAAAATCATGTTTCAAGATCGATGCATAGAATTGACAGGGTTTGTAATCGATGCATCGAGAAAACGAGTGAATCGTTACACCCCTATTTTTGGGTGAACCAATCCTTTTAGTGCTGCTTTCATTTTTTGAGAACTGTATAATGTGTCACCTTAACTTTTATTATAGTGCTTTATATAAATCAGATTTCTTCAAAGCAGCTTTATAGTAAAAAAAAACTGATTCAAAGAGGCAACAGGGATCAAATTCTGCTGTAAAGCAGATGAGAAAAAAAAAAACAGTGTCATTGTTCAGCTGAGTCATTAAACCCCTTTGTAATATAAATCATAAAAAAACATCAGAAAAATGCAGAATTGATCATAACCACATAAAGACTTCAGTCCACACTAGAACACAATGAGTCTTCTTGTAGAGGCAGAGGATATAAAGGGATCAAAGATAAACACTGATGAAGGAGTCCCCAGTGGTTAAGAAGTCCCCATTCCAAAAGAAGGAACGTCACAGGAATCATCAGTCCAAATGAGTGTTCAGGATGAAGCAGGCCTTACACAAAACAGTACTCATGGTCAATGGCTTGTTCAGCCCATGCACCCATAACAGAAAACCCCTATAAACAAACCAGAGTCAACGGCAATCAGACCCTAACCCTAATCAGACCAAACATCTCATACACATACACACAACCCAACCAACAAAGCCAAACACCACCTACACTGACCTGAAAGAACAATGATATTCCTCAAAACAGTGGAGGAGATCCTAGCCCTGCATACTTTGTTGACTGAATTCACACTCAGACACGTCCTGTAGAGTTTAGCTACACATTCAAGAGTAAGTCAGAAAGTCACATTACTATACATGGGTAGACATCAGTTTGTTTAGAACCTTTTAACTAAGAAATGTCTTTAAAGAAAAATTTGTTTAAAATCAGACAAAAACCATTTAAACAATGTCTTTTTTTTAGGTTACATAGGTTTTTCCTATATATAATTCACTTTCCAAACCAATTCCAGATTGATTTACACATACAGAAAATATAAAGCCCAAACATCATTAGGTAATGTTGAACTTTTACCCATGTATTAATTTATACTTTAATAGGTAAGGTTGTATACGTTGATGTGTCACAAACAGAACTTTCACTTTCAGTCACTAAGCATATACGGTTCTGTAAATGACTGAAGAAGATTGGCTAAATTTTTCGTCCGTTTTGTGTCAAAAACACTCCTGTTTATTCTCCATCGAAGGTTGGCTTCAAGCCACTTGGAAAAACCAGTTTGGTTAGTCTAAAGGGGGTTAATTTCAGCCTCAGACGTCACATCTACAACCCATTGGCTGAACACCTGATGCATACGGCACACAAAATTGTGAAACTGAACAACATTCATTAGGAAAACAGTGTCAATAATGCAAAATGATAGTTAAAGGCAGTTCATCATTCAATTCAGTGATATCATGTCTGTTGTTAACAATGCTAGGTAGGTTATTCCAGAGTTTAGGCGCCAAATAGGAAATGGATCTGCTGCCCGCAGTTGATTTTGATATTCTAGGTATTATCAAATTGCCTGAGTTTTGAGAACGTAGCAGACGTAGAGGATTATAGTGAAAAAGGAGCTCATTCAAATACTGAGGTGCTAAACCATTCAGGGCTTTATAAGTAATAAGCAAGATTTTAAAATCTATACGATGTTTGACAGGACCGGGCTAATATGGTCATACTTCCTGGTTCTAGTAAGAACTCTTGCTGCTGCATTTTGGACTAGCTGTAGTTTGTTTACTAAGCGTGCAGAACAACCACCCAATAAAGCATTACAATAATCTAACCTTGAGGTCATAAATGCATATACTTTTGAGATGGAAAAATGCTGTTTTACAAATGCTAGAAACGTGGCTTTCTAAGGAAAGATTGCGATCAAATAGCACACCTAGTTTCCTAACTGATGACGAAGAATTGACAGAGCAACCACCAAAACTTAGACAGTGTTCTAGGTTATTACAAGCAGAGTTTTAAGGTCCTATAATTAAGACCTCTGTTTTTTTCTGAATTTAGCAGTAAGAAATTACTTGTCATCCAGTTTTTTATATCGACTATGCATTCCATTAGTTTTTCAAATTGGTGTGTTTCACCGGGCCGTGAGAAAATATAGAGCTGAGTATCATCAGTATAACAGTGAAAGCTAACACCATGTTTCCTGATGATATCTCCCAAGGGTAACATGTAAAGTGTGAAGAGTAGCGGCCCTAGTACTGAGCCTTGAGGTTCTCCATACTGCACTTGTGATCGATATGATACCTGTTCATTCACTGCTACGAACTGATGGCGGTCATATAAGTACGATTTAAACCATGCTAATGCACTTCCATTAATGCCAACAAAGTGTTCAAGTCTATGCAAAAGAATGCTGTGGTCAATTGTGTCAAACGCAGCACTAAGATCCAATAAAACTAATAGAGAGATACACCCACGATCAGATGATAAGAGCAGATCATTTGTAACTCTAAGGAGAGCAGTCTCAGTACTATGATACGGTCTAAATCCTGACTGGAAATCCTCACATATACCATTTTTCTCTAAGAAGGAATATAATTGTGAGGATACCACCTTTTCTAGTATCTTAGACAGAAAAGGAAGATTCGAGATTGGTCTATAATTAACTAGTTCTTTGGGTTCAAGTTGTGGTTTTTTGACGAGAGGCTTGATAACAGCCAGTTTGAAGGTTTTGGGGACATATCCTAATGACAATGAGGAATTAATAATAGTCAGAAGAGGACCTATGACTTCTGGAAGCACCTCTTTTAGGAGCTTAGATGGTATAGGGTCTAACATACATGTTGTTGGTTTAGATGATTTAACAAGTTTATACAATTCTTCCTCTCCTGTGGTAGAAAATGAGTGGAACTGTTCCTCAGGGGCTCTATAGTGCACTGTCTAAAATCTAGAGTATGATTTCGACAATGAGTAGGTCCTGAGACATGTTGTCTAACCCCAATAGATTTCAGAATGTCTGATCCCAACCATCGAACAGTGTGTACTCGCTGACCTGGATGTACAACTGTTCTTCAGCACTTTCTGTACACTCGTCATCCCGTACCCATTAAACAATGACCATATCGGCTCACACCTGCAAAGCAAGCCATAGTAAAGGAACAGATTGAAAAAATGCTAAAAGCTGACATCATAGAACCCTTTTTTTCTGCATGGGCATCACCAGTTGTCTTAGTCCCCAAAAAAGGTGGAAGTCTCAGGTTCTGTGTTGATTATAGAAAGGTCAATGCTCCCACCGAGAGTGATGTGTATCCAATTCCTAACATCACAGAGATCCTAGAGTCACTTTCTGGTGCAGCCATTTTTTCAACTTTAGACCTTAACTAAGGTTATTGGAAGGTACCCATGGATCCTGAGAGCAAGTCGAAGACCACCTTCATCACCTCTGGGGGGTTGTACCATTTCAATGTTATGCCTTTTGGTCTGAAGAATGTCCCAGCCACCTTTCAAAGGCTGATGGAGATAGTCCTGAAAGAACTGCTTGGAAAAATATGTTTCGTCTATATTGACGACATCATTGTTTTTTCACCATCTTATGACCCAGCATTTCCTGGACATCCAGAGCATCCTTCAACAGTTGCAAACAGCTGGGTTGACATTAAACCTAAATTGCAAGTTTGGTCTTCATGAGATCAACTTCCTTTGTCATTTAGTGAATGGACAGGGAATTACTGCTGATCCAAGTAAGGTGGGAGCAAGCCGTACTTATCCAGCGCTTCCTAGGATTGGTGGGGTGGTACCACCGATTTGTGGCAGACTTCTCCAAGATCGTAGAGCCTCTCAACACCCTAAAAAAGAAAGGACACTCATTTCGGATCCATCTTGTCTTCTCTACTTTGCCAAATGTCACCCACATTTTCTCCAGCACTTTGATGTATGGGATGCAACTAACTTTATGCCTTAACCAATCCTATTTATGTCCTGTGCGATCTTGACACCATCCGGTTAGCTAAAACCCCATTAACCTTGGCTCGACTCTCCCGCACTGGCACAACCTGTCAATTCAGGTGCGGCTATCTTACTGTTTTGGGGTAGATTAGACAGCATTTGGGATACTAACTTTACAATTAGCTGACACTGAACCCCACTCTGAGTTTAACAGCAGTGATATATCACCAGTGTGCCCTGGTAGTGCAGATATTCACTCTTGTCTAATCTATCTTTAATCAACAAATCAACACAACTGTATTTTGATGCGTTAAAAGTTGTTCTTTAGAATAATCTAAAACATATCAAATAAAATGACACCAAATAGTCCTTTACGAAAAAGAATAATAATAAACAATAAATTTTAAATTTTCTTGTCAAAAAAAACCCTTAGAGACTGCTCATACCAATTTGTATGCTTATGTCACTAACTAAACAATTATATTGCTTAACTGCTCCATTTAGGTGGTGGTAATCTTGAAAAATGGCCGCCATCTTGAAATTTCAAGTAGCTTTAGGTGGCTTATTGTCAAGTGACCCACAGAGACTGCTCATGCCAATTTTCATGCTTGTATCACCAAATAAACCACTATATCACTTAACTGCTCCACTAAGGTGACGGCCTTCTTGAAAAATGGCTGCCATCTTGAAATTTCAAGTGGCTCGTACAATTTTCTTGTCGAGTGACACATGGAGAGTGCTCATGCCAATTTTCACGCTTGTATCATAAACTGAACGATTCTGCCAAACATAAGAACTTAGCCGCTCCACTAATTATACCACCGAAAAGGAATTTCTTGCTGTGGTGTGGGCTCTGGATAACCCCAACACCGTAATCACTGACCATTCAAAGACAACTAGTCGACTCATCAGGTGGGCTCTACGACTACAAAGATTTGATTTTGTGATGTAGTACAGGAAAGGGAAGTTGAATATAGCACCTGATGCTCTTTCACGAAGGTACTACCTACCTGGATGCAGTGTGTACACCAATCTGAAAGAGGAGGCTGAGTTTCCAATCACCTCTGAAAGCATCTGGGAAGAAAAACATCCTGATTATGAAATTATTTCAGGCATTAGCAATGGACGAACTCAATGTAAAGGAACAATATGCAGTATTGGAAGACAAATTGTATCGCACCACTCATCTTACCGATGGTCGAGTCCATTACCGTCTTGTCATTCCCAGCAGGCTTGTACCCCAAATTCTCCAATATTACCATGCCAATCCCATGAGTGGACATCTTGGAATTTTCCAGATGTATAAAAGAGTACAAGAGGTTGCCTACTGGTCTGGCATGTGGGCGGATGTAAAAACACATGTTAAGAGGTGTGTAAAGTGTCAAACTCTTAAAGAGTGACAACAAAAAACCGGCAGGAAAACTGTAACCCATTACTACATCACGACCCAATGAAATGCTGGGAGTCACTGCCAAAAAGAACCAAACGACACGAGTACTTACTCGTCTTTGTTGAGTATTTTTCTCGATGGGTTGAGTTATTTCCCATGTGGCAAGCTACGGCTCATACTATTGCTGAAATCTGGCGGAGAGAAGTGCTGACTCATTGGGGTGTGCCTGATTACATTCTGTCTGACAGAGGAACCCAATTTGTCTATGCGCTATTCACTGCATTGTGTGCAAAGCGGAATGTGACACACAAATTAACTACTGCATACCACCCGCAAACGAATATGATGGAAAGGGTCAACCGTACCCTGAAGTGTATGATAGCCTCCTTCGTAGAAGATAATCACAAAGGTTGCAACCTCTACCTTCCCGAGTTTCGTTTTGCACTCAATAACACTGTTCAGGAAACAATTGGAATGTCACCTTCTGAGCTCCATCTGGGCAGGAAACTTTAGAGTCCCTTGGACAAATTGTTGCATGGACAAAACCTTTCACCCTTGGGTCCTTCGTATGATGTTGTTCATCTGTAGTCTGTGCTACAGAAAAAGGCCAAGGAAAACTGCAAAAGAGCTCAAACAAGACAACTGAGAAGTTATAAAAAAAAAACGAAGGGATGTCTCCTTCCAGGAGAAAGATCGCATATGGATTAGAAACTTCCCTCAGTCCAATTCAAAATGCAATTTTAGTGCTAAGCTGGCACCAAAATGGAAGGGACCATATCGCATTATTTAACAGTTGGGGCCTCTCAACTAAAAAGTTGCGCTGGAAACCACAGGAGAAGACGTGCGCACTGTGCATTTATGCAATATGAAGCCTTGTTTTCCTACTGCGAGAGAAATAGAGGATCATACTCGAAAGAAACTCGGATGAGAAAGAAGATTTCTTTGGATTTTAGTTTTTTTTTCCCTCTTTAACAAATATGCGTTGTCTTCTCAAGGAGGGGTGAGTGTGGCAGAATGAAAAACTCTGTGGGCCACTTGTTTACTTTAACTTTTGATTTCACAAATCAATGACGTAACAGGAGGTGTTCATATCAATTAATGGGAGAAGTAAATATAGGGGCGAGGCTCACACACTGATAGGAGGGATAAAAATACCTTCACCATTGAGCTTTATTCAGTCGTCAAAATAGGAAAGCTGGTCGTAAAAAGGATCATCACTTGAATATTTGAATAATCTGAAATTGTTCTAATTTTCGATAATTATCTGTTTTTCTTTTGTTTTGTTTGTTGCTGTTTTTATTGTGGCTGTTTTTTTTTTTATTAAATAAAACTAATAAAACTACTGGTGACTTTCTTTGGCAGTGTGTGGAGTAAATCTATTGTTGGTAATTACAAGTTATGATTGGGAAAAAAAGGAAAAAAAAGACAAAAGACTGAATAATTAGAGATTTGAGTTTATTGAATTTAACAGGTGGTTATTTTAATCTATCCTGGGGGTTTTTTTTTGGCACTCCTATACCTGTCTGGTGCCCGAACAAGTTGAATTAAATTATTTATCAAACTTAACTACAAATTGTTCTCTGGGGCCCACCACCGTTACAAGATCATTAACACTGTGTCTGCTACCACCAGCCAAACAGTAGCAGATGAGTTCGTACAGAAACACGCAGAGCTATTCGAAGGCATTGGCATGCTGAAAGACTTTCAGGTAAAGCTTCACCTCAACACTGACATTCACCCAATCTGTCAGCCACATAGGCAAGTGCCCTTTCACATCCGACAGAAGGTCTAAAAAGAGCTCAAATGGCTTGAGGATGATGACGTCATCGAGACAATCACAGGCCATACGCCATGGGTCTCCCCCATCGTGACGCCACCCAAGCCAAAGGATCTGGACAAGGTTAGAATCTGTGTCGACATGAGACAGGCCAACACTGCCATTCAACGTGAACGCCACATCACTCCCACCATGGATGATGTAATCCACGAGTTGAATGGAGCTACAGTCTTCTCCCAAATCGATTTGACTGCCGGTTACCATCAGATAGAACTCCACTCCGACAGCAGGTACATCTAGACTTTTACCACACACCTTGGTTTGAGATGCTATAAGTGCCTGAATTTTTGGATCTCTTCAGCGGCAGAGGTGTTCCAGAATGTGATCTGCCAGACGCTGCAAGGCATCGAAGGAGTCTGCTGGGCATGGCAAACTACAGTGCTCGTTTTATCAAAGATTTTGCTTCCATCTCTGCACCACTAGGTGAGCTGACCAGAAAAGACACACCATGGCACTGGAGCCCTGAGCACTGCAGAGCACTACAGACTATCAAAGACAGCCTGACCAGTGACATGGTAATGTCATACTTTGATCCAGCAAAAGAAACAGAGCTTGTGGTAGATGCGAGTCCAGTCGGTCTAGGCGCCATTCTCTACCAAAAGGATGGAAAGGGAGAGAGACACACCATAGCATACACCAGCCGTGCTCTCAGTGACGTAGAAAGACATTACTCACAAACACAAAAGGAAGCATTGTCCATTGTTTTGAGTTGTGAACACTTTCACCTGTACCTGTATGTTCAACCCTCGTTCAAAACAACCTGCAAGGATCGAGAGATGGGGAGTGAAACTACAGCCCTACAACCTCAGGGTTTAATACAGAAAAGGTGCAGACAACCCTGCCGATTACATCTCCCATCACCCCATCCCGATGCAGACGAGTGAAAGCACAAGAGCGATGAAAGTGGCAGAGGAGTATGTCAACTTTGTGGTTGAGCATGCCACACCAAAAGCTATGACTCTCCAGGAAATAAAAGACAAAACACTAAAAGGCCCAATTCCTGCAAAAGTTAGGTACCCACATCAGAGACAACACATGACACAAAATCGCAGGTGACACATAATATGCTGAAACACTGAAAAAGTACAGAGAGATTAGTGGGGAGCTCACTGTGTCCGACACCGATGACATTGTCCTGTGAGGTACACGAATTGTCATTCCTGCATCCCTCAATCACAAAGTATTACTGCTAGCCCATGAAAGACACCAGGGCATTGTAAAGACTAAGACATAGCTCAGGTCAAAGGTTTGGTTCCTTACATAGACCAGAAAGCAGAACTGACGGTCAAGAACTGTTTAGCATGTCAAGCCAACATACCTATGACACATCCCAGCTGCTGAGAATGTCTGAGTTGCCGGAAGCCCCCTGGCTTAACATCGGGGCAGATTTCTACGGCCCACTTACAACTGGAGAATATCTACTAGTCGTCATAGATGAATACTCTCGCTACCCAGTTGGTGAAATTGTAAGACCTGTCTCAACCAACACAGTCATTCTCGTGTTCAAAGTGGTCTCGATGTTTGGAATTCCCAGAGTTCTAAAAACGGACAATGGGCCCCCTTTTAACAGTGAACAGTTTTACAAGTTTGCAGGAGATCTAGGTTTTCACCATCGGAAAATAACACCTTTCTGGCCTCAAGCAAATACAACAACAGAACATTTCATGCGCATGCTTGGAAAAGCAATCTGCATGGCAGAGACGCAGAATGCCACATGGAAACAGAGACTCAACACGTTTCTCAGTGAGCATCACGCCACACCACAGAGGCGTCACCTGCTGAACTGTTTTTTCAGCGCAAAATCAAAACAAAGATCCCGGTAATAACTACAACCAGCAGAGGTAACACTGATCACATCATCAGAGAGCGGGACACAAATGCAAATGCAAAGATGAAATCCAACTCAGACGTGCGCCGTCGTGCTAAAGCCATTCACACTCACCCCTGGTGACAAGATACTCTACCAACAACCCAAACACAACAAACTCACTACCCCATACAACATCAAGCCATACGCTGTGGCAAAGGTCAATGGCTCCATGGTCACAGCAACCAGAGATGGATATTCCATAACAAGGAATTCATCTTTCTTTAAAAAGATAATCTCCAAGAGAAAAAGGAGCTCCTACAGTTCTGGATGAGGAGGATGAGAAAATTGATGTTAATGAGGACAGTGTTGCTGTGAAACCAAAATATCATTTTCGAGTTAACCTCTAGCGTCCATCATACCTCAATGACTACGAGCTTGTGTGAAGAATTTTTACACTGAATCCAACAATAGATTAGTCTAAACGTTTCTGAAGGACTGTTCTGTATAACAAACTAATGTAAAGGTTCCTGAATGACTGTTCTTCTTTTATTTATTTTTCAAAACTATTTGCACAATGCATAAAAATGTATTTCAGTGATTATGAAGTACTGTTGCACTTTGATAATGTTCATTCCAAGCACACTTGATAGGTTACCTGAATGCGTATGTTCTAGCACAGGTTTGTATTATATGTTTACAGTTTGTACTGTTGAGCTATGTATGACAACAGAGACAATTTATAAGGGACATTCCACTTCCTCAGTCCACCATACAACTATAAAAAGAAAACCCGTAACGACAAAGATGGCGGTTGTGTGCACGTCTCGCCCCTCGTGCTGGAAAGCCAATCATCTACTTTTAACAGTCAAGCAGGGAAACATTTAAGCCTATCGTATGGTTTAAATCGTACTTATATGACCGCCATCAGTTCGTAGCAGTGAATGGAGAGGTATCATATCGATCACAAGTGCAGTGTAGAGTACCTCAAGGCTCAGTACTAGGGCCGCTACTCTTCACGCTTTATATGTTACCCTTGGGAGATATCATCAGGAAACATGGTGTTAGCTTTCACTGTTATGCTGATGATACTCAGCTCTATATTTCTTCACGGCCCGGTGAAACACACCATTTTGAAAAAAACGAATCAGGAAGAACCAGGAAGTATGACCATATTAGCCCGGTCCTGTCAACACTACACTGATCAAACATCGTATAGATTTTAAAATATTGCTTATTACTTATAAAACCCTGAATGGTTTAGCACCTCAGTATTTGAATGAGCTCCTTTTACATTATACTCCTCTTCGTCCACTACGTTCTCTAAACTCCTAATTCCTAGAATATCAAAATCAACTGCGGGCGGCAGATCCTTTTCCTATTTGGTGCCTAAACTCTGGAATAACCTACCTATCATTGTTCGGGAGGCAGACACACTCTTGCAGTTTAAATCTAGATTAAAGACCCATCTCTTTAACCTGGCATACACATAACATACTAATATGCTTTTAATATCCAAATCCGTTAAAGGATTTTTAGGCTGCATTAATTAGGTAAACCGGAACCGGAAACACTTCCCATAACACCCTATGTACTTGCTACATCATTAGAAGAATGGCATCTACGCTAATATTAGTCTGTTTCTCTCTTATTCCGAGGTCACCCTAGCCACCAGATCCAGTCTGTGTCCAGATCAGAGGGTCACTGCAGTCACCCGGATCCAGTACGTATCCAGACCAGATGGTGGATCAGCACCTAGAAAGGACCTCTACATCCCTGAAAGACAGCGGAGATCAGGACAACTAGAGCCCCAGATACAGATCCCCTGTAAAGACCTTGTCTCAGAGGAGCACCAGGACAAGACCACAGGAAACAGATGATTCTTCTGCACAATCTCACTTTGCTGCAGTCTGGAATTGAACTACTGGTTTCGTCTGGTCAGAGGAGAACTGACCCCCAACTGAGCCTGGTTTCTCCCAAGGTTTTTTTCTCCATTTGGTCACAGATGGAGTTTCGGTTCCTTGCCGCTGTCGCCTCTGGCTTGCTTAGTTGGGTCACTTCATCTACAGCGATATCATTGACTTGATTGCAAATAAATGCATAGACACTATTTAACTGAACAGAGATTACATCACTGAACTCAATGATGAACTGTGTATTTTGTTTAAAGCGCTATATAAATAAAGGTGACTTGACTTGACTTATGTGTTTTTTTTTCTTTAATTGCTAATGCAAACTTTTCACACCACAGACTGAACAGAATTAAGCATTGCTTGGTAATTGTTCAACAAAGTATTGATAGTTGTGTAAATATTGCCATACTAACAGTTGTCTGAAGTTTTGGTTGAGTGTAAACCATTACTGCGGAGCCACGCACATTACATGCAAGAAAAAATAAATAAATTGTGCGCATGATTTAGTAATTTGTTTCCTCAATATACAAAAACGTGCGCACGATTACTATTGCATTCCCTCGATTTGCTAAATTGTGCGCATGATTTAGTAAATAGAAGGAACAAATTAGTAAATCGTGTGGATGTAAGAATGTAAGAAATAATAATGTAGGAATGGTTGAAGGTGTCTGAATACATTTTGGTTTTTACATTTACATTACATTTAATCATTTAGCAGACGCTTTTATCCAAAGCGACTTAGAAATGAGATCAACAGAAGCAATCAGACCAACAAGAGAACAACAACAGTATACAAGTGCCATGACAAGTCTCAGTTAGTCTAGTTTAGAACGCCTAGCCAGGTTTTTTAATTTATTTTTTCTATTTTTTATGAAAAGACAAGAAAGGGAAAAGTGCTAGTATTAGTTAGTTAAGTGATGTCAAAAAGATGAGTATTTAGATGTTTCTTGAAAATGAGTAAAGACTCATTATCACCATTTTATCACTGCTGACTTAATTACAGACTTCAGTAATTTAAAGGAACATAATGTAGAAGGCAATGTGGCAAATGCTTCGTGTTGTTCTCAGCTGTTCACTTTTATTCCCATCTTAGCTACACAAGTTTATAAAGCCTTATTTTACTTGGATTGTAAAAAATCAGCGGGATCTGATAAAATAGAGCTTTACTTTTTAAAAATTGCTGCAGATCTTATAGCAGAGCCCATCACTTTCATTTTTTTTAATTAAATTTTGAATTTAAGTTTAAAATCAAATGTTATTCCTCGTGCATGGAAATCATCTATGATTCTACCTTTGTTAAAAGGTGGTGATCCATCTGAGATGAATAATTACTGTCCGATTTCAAGGTTGTCAGTGATGGCAAAAGTATTTAAATCTTTTATAAATGATCAAGAAAAACAGTTTATAACTGAAAATAAAATTTTAAATGAATTTCAATCAGGCTTTAGATCAGGGGCCTCATTTATAAAACTGTGCGTAGGATCCTTACTAAAACTCTAAGTACGCACAAAAGCCAAAAATAGCGTACGCAAAAAAATATTCAGATTTATAAAACCATGCGTAGGCACACCTGCACGCAATTTTCACTTTATAAATCACAGCCTACCTGATAATTTGCGCACGCAAAAAAAAATAATTTACCGCCCTTTATCCGCCCAGATTCAACCATATATATAGACAATGCAAATTACCTCATTGGCCATGCATATTAAAAGGAGCAAGGAAATTTGTGTTTTTTAAAACAAAATCATGGCAGCAATGGAGAGCAAGGGCAACAAGCGAAATTTCTCTGAGGCAGAAATAGAGGTTCTTGTGAGTGAGGTGGATGAAAGGAAGGCTATTTTGTTTGGTGGCCACAGCAGTGGAATTACAAATAATAAAAAAATATTAAGAGTGGCAACACATCACTGCTGCGGTAAACGCAGTTGCTTCGGCAAACAGGACGGTTCCAGATGTAAAAAAGAAGTGGTCCGATCTTAATGTGGGAGCAAAGAAACGGCTTGCCTCTCACCGACAGAGTGTGTGTGACTGGTGGGGGCAAAAGCGCCCCCGATTTGTCCCCAATGGAGACCAGAATGGCCTCGATTCTCGGCCAAACCAGTGTGTGTGGCATTGTGTCTGAGAGGGAGGGAGACACAGATGTGCTGGATACAGGGGAACCAGGTAAATAACTTTATTGCTTGTGTGCTCAATGAAACAAAAATTAATTGGTTTAGTCCTTGTTCTTGCAGAGTCTGCGGGAGACCAGTGTGACGAAACTCTCAGCGCAAAGTCTGCAGGGGCTATGGAGTTTCCCGAGGTCCCCAGCACAAGTGCATCCCGACCATATGGCACGGCGGGAAGTGGCCGGGTGCTGACTGAGGCTGTTTCTGCAGACACAGAGAGACACCATTGATGCAATTACTGTAATTGCAGATGAGCTTAAGCAAATAAGGGTTGTGCTGGGTGACATTGCATCTACATTAAAAGATCTTGTTAAAAAATTAACCTTTGCTCTGTTGTTCTTCACAAATGGCGCATTACTTCCTGACGGAGCCTTGCTCCCTGATGATGTCCTTCTTGTTGTGGAGGGGGGTGTGGGTCAGGCTCTTCATGCTGGTGTTGTGGTAGGTCGGGAGGAACAGGGATACCATTCATCAGTGCAATGTTGTGTAAAATAGCGCACACCATGATGATCTGGCATACTTTTTTTGGTTGATATAAAAGTCTACCACCCGAAGCATCAAGGCAACGCCATCTACACTTGAGGAGGCCAATGGCTCTCTCAACTACTGAGCGTAGTTGGGTTGGTACCGGGATGGAGCGGTTCCGTGTTGTTGGTCTTTGTAATGCTGGGCCAAGTTCATCACACAGATCCAAAAGCATGGCTCTAGGAAATCTAAAGCAGCTTATTAGCCACTCATCATCATGGGCTAGGAAATCCTCACGGTCCCTGAATACTCTTTCCCTCCGAAGTCTGCCATTGGCATAGTCTTCCAGCAGTGCCAGCGCATCCATCATACAATATGCTCTTAAGTGTTGCTGCAGTAGGCTATTTATGTTTTCAGCTATCAGATTTAATCATTTACACCTTATCACATTAATCACATAATGAGTGATAGGCCTACATCCATTTAAGATATATACAAATAGTTCATTTTATGTCTTTTAACTAAACATGCATGTATGTATCTTTAGGACCCATAATGGTGATTTAATGTTATTTGTATTTTTTGTTGTAACCGGGACCTATGAGCAACTTGTAAATATTGTAAATATTGAAATATGTCAAAGTAAATTTTGCCATTTTGCAAAGGGTTAATTCCTTTTATCCGCAGTCAGTTCCTCAACTCACCATCAGTGTCGCCAAACTGCTTTGTCTTCAAAATGTGTGTAAGCATGGGTCAGAGTTTGCGTGTAGGTGTGCATATTTTCACGTCAAGTTTTTCTTTATAAATCCCCCCTTTTGCGCAGGAACTGGCGTACGCATGTTTTTAGCCCCGTTTTGTGCGTACGCAAGCTTTATAAATGAGGCCCCAGGTCACAGTACTATAACTGCAGCCATGCTGGTCTCTAATGATATTATTAAATGTTTGGATAGTAAACAGCACTGTGCAGCTTTATTTGTAGATCTCTCCAAAGCATTTGATTCTGTATCATAAACTACTGTTGCAGAGACTTAGTTGTGTGGGTTTTAGTGAAACAGCTCTAAATTGGTTTAATAATTACTTATTTGAAAGAACTCAAAGAATTAAAAAAGGTGTTCCACAGGGTTCTGTTTTAGCACCAATTTTCTTTTCTATTTATATAAATGACATAGGTTGTGGGATAACCCCAGCTAGAATTCATCTATATGCTGATGACACAATCATTTACACAGTAGCACATTCTTTGAACCAAGCCATGGAGTTTCTGCAAGATTCTTTTCGGTCTTTGCAACTGTCATTGTCAAATTTGAAACTAGTTTTAAACAAACACACACAAAAACAAATTATATGCTTTTCACCCGTGGTTCCATTAAAACAGATTGCCTGATTTTTACTTTAGAAGGGGACTGTATAGAAAGAGTAAATTGTTATAAATACTTAGGCATATGGCTAGATGAAAAATTAGGTTTTAATGTACATATTGAAAATCTCTTGAAAAAGCTTAGACCAAAACTGGGTTTCCTCTTTCGTTTAAAGAAATGTTTTTCTTTAGAAGCAATAAAGAGAATTATTCAAAGTTGTTTCCTCTCTGTATTAGATCACGGTGATGTGATTTATATGCATGCAAGTTCATCTTCTCTAAAAAAGTTAGACTGTGTATACCATGCTATACCAAAACTGCCTTCTCTTCCTATGCTCACTAGTTATGGAATGAGCTGCAAAGTATAATAATGATGGAAGCACTCTTCTCTTTAAAAGTTTTTAAAAATCCCTTATTGACCAATTTAAGGGAAACGTGTGTTGCTTGGGTTAAGTAGTTTTTGTTGTTATTTTGACTGCTTGACAAAATTTTATGAAAGATTCTGAGTTTTATGTTTGTATGTTGTTTATGTGAAACTTTCTGTGCTGCCATCTTGGCCAGGACTCCCTGGAAGAAGAATTTTAATATCTCAATGGGACTATCCTGGTAAAATAAAGGATAAATAAAAAATAAAATTAAGCCACATGAGATTGTGAGGTCATTCCATCAGCTGGGCACAGTCCAGGAAAAAGGTCCGTGAGAGTGATTTTCAACTTCTTTGGGATGTCACCACAATGCGTTGTTCACTTGCAGAGCGCAAACTTCTGGAGGGCACATAAGATTTAACTAGTGAGTTTAGGTATGTTGGTGCCATGCCAGTGGTCGTCTTGTAGGCAAGCATCAGTACCTTGAATTTAATGCGAGCGGCTACTGGTTGCCAGTGTAAACTGATGTGGAGAGGAGTAACGTGAGCTTTTTTTGGCTCATTGAAGACAACCCTTGCTGCTGCATTCTGGATCAATTGCAGAGGCTTGACAGTACATGCAGGAAGAGCCAGGAGATCATTACAATAGTCCAGTCTGGAGAGAACAAGAGCTTGGACAAGAAGTTGGGTGGCTTGCTCTGACATCAAGGGTCTAATCTTCCTAATGTTGTATAAGGCAAACCTGCAGGACCGGGTCGTTGTAGCAATGTGGTCAGTGAAGCTTAATTGATGATCCATTACAACTCCTAGGTTTCTGGCTGTCCTTGAAGGAGTAATGGTTGACGAACCCAGCTGTATAGAGAAGTTGTGATGAAGCAATGGGTTAGCTGGAATCACCAGGAGTTCTGTCTTCGTAAGGTTAAGCTGAAAGTGATGGTGATTCATCCAGCTAGAAATGTCACTCAGACAGGCTGAAATGCGAGCAGCTAACATCGGGTCATCTGGTTGGAATGAGAAGTAGAGTTGGGTGTCATCAGCGTAGCAGTGATAAGAAAAGCCATGTTTCTGAATGACAGATCCTAATGACGTCATGTAGATGGAGAAGAGAAGTGGTCCAAGTACTGAGCCTTGAGGAACCCCAGTAGCAAGGTGTTGTGACTTCGAAACATCACCCCTCCAAGACACACTGAAGGATCTGTCAGAGAGGTAGGACTTAACCCACAGGAGAGCAGTTCCAGAGATGCCCATCTTTCTGAGGGTGGACAGGAGAATCTGGTGATTAACGGTGTCAAAAGCAGCAGACAGGTCAAGTTGCTTAGTCGCAGGGCTTCAGTAACCGAGAGCAGAGCAGTCTCAGAGACTGATAAACACTGAGGTCAGTAGAGTTTCTTGATTTCTGCCATTTCCACTCTGCAGCCCTGAGTTTAGAGTGATGTTCACAGAGAACCTCAGGCAGTCAGGGGGCAGATGGGGCGGTGCGTGCTGGTCTAGACCAGCGCCGCCGCTCCCAACACGCGCATCACGCACTGTGCGTAGGGCACCAAGTGCTGAGGGGGCACCAAAAATAGCCTAATGATTTTTTTTTTTTTTTTAATGCCGGTATTATTTCATTAGCCTATAGAAATATTAGGCACATTTTAGCCATGTATATGTAACAAAAAAGGGGGAACAAGAAAGATATTTAATAATTGCTCTAGTCTAGTTTTTTTGTATGGTCTAGAAAGTACGTGAAATGTGCTGCATGTGCGTGCTGCTGCGAATCGTAATGTGCCTCGAACTTGCTGACGTTAATGTTAGCATCAGCAAACTATGTTATTATAACTTACAATATAAAGACGTGTTTCCACGCGTCTGGAGGTCTCGTGGCACGGTAGATGCGAATTCTCCTCATTCGCGCATCTAGTTACAAGAGATTCTGAGTTATGAAAAGGACCATTGCAAGCTGACAGCGACCGGCTTTTGTGGTGGAAAATTGGCAGTAATACCCCCACCTTGCGCAGCTGTAGCCTACCTGAGTGTCCTGGGACATCAGTGCGGTCGGAGCACGTCTTCTGAACAGCTGAACATATAGTGAATAAAAAACGCTCTTCTCTGGCCCCCGAAAATTTTGCCATGAAACTTCATGCCAATAAATAAGAAATATTGCTGACTTGAGTGTTTCCAGCTCTCTCTTTACGTTCGTCCGTTTATTGATGTTGAAAAAGGAAACTTATTTTTGTTAGACATGGAAAATCGATTTTACAATAGATTCAATGAACACTTATGTCTTAAAAATCGAAAATTATTTTTTCACAAAAGTGACAGCCCTAGTACTTATTGATGATTATTTATTTAATCTTTTCAAAGTGACATTGAATTTGCAAAAAAAAAAAAAAAAAAAAGTCTGGATTATTTTGATATATTTTTTTATTTTGTTATTCTGTTGACTGTTTACAAAGTCAGCAAAGCTGTGAAGATTTTCTTTCTCTTTTTAGTGTTCTTAAGTTTTATACTGTGATGCTGCTATTGTGTGTTATTGGTATTGAGTTATGTTTGGTAATAAAAAGTTAAACTGGCAAAAACAAACGTTTTTTTTTTCTTTCTCGGGGTCGGGGTGGGGGGCATCATAAAGGAATTATGCTTAGGGCACCAAAATGGCTAGCAGCGGCACTGGTCTAGATAACAGTGGGCAAAAGTTGTCCAAGCAAGATGTGTGGAATGGAGCAAAGAGTGTTTGTTGAGTAGAGTGTCCAGAGCTGAAAACTAAGAGAGTACAGGAAGCGAGGATTAAACCACAGAAGATAGGCGAGATGGAGAGAGTGAGCGCAGGTTCCGTCGAAAGGTGACCTGCGTTGGTGTGTGAGCTGTTTGACAGTTAATAAAATGTTTACAGTGAAGACTATGCAGTGCTATTTTATATTTAAATATTTGTTTTCTGTACCTGGACACCTACAACCATAAAACAACTTAAACATTGTGCAATTAGCACAAATAAATAAATAGAATGAACATATAAATTAAACAATTTCAAAAAGGGCGTTACTGGTACAACCTGCACCGGGGCCCCACAAACCCCAGATCCGGCCCTGATCTTGGACAGAAAAGGGAGATTCGAGATTACAGGGAAAACTCCTCTTCTAACATCCGCCCCAAACCCTCGGCACAAACATCTCACGTTCCTCTACGAAAACATGAGTGAAGAAGTAAGAAAAAACTTTTTGAACATTATCAGAGCGTTTTCCTTGATGCGAGTGGCGCGGATGCAGCTGCCGTCACCAACGATGAAGAGGATGCGGCAATGCCCACTCGGAAAAAGGAAAAGGCTGAGCCAGTTCTTCAGTGATGATTAGTCCAGCAGAGACGTTCCACTCATTCTCTACTATATTCTGACTATTATTAATATTCATACATTCTCTTACTATTATTAATTCCTCATTGTCATTAGGATATGTCCCCAAAACCTTCAAACTGGCTGTTATTAAGCCACTCAACAAAAACCCACAACTTGACCCCAAAGAACTAGTTATAGACCGATCTTGAATCTCCCGTTTCTGTCCGAAATATTAGAAAAGGTAGTACCCTCACAATTATATTCCTTCTTAGAGAAAAATGGTATCTGTGAGGATTTCAGGATTTAGACCGTATCATAGTACTGAGACTGCTCTCCTTAGTGTTACAAATGATCTGCTCTTATCATCTGATCGTGTTTGTATCTCTCTATTAGTTTTATTGGATCTTAGTGCTGCGATCGACATTATTGACAACAACATTCTTTGCATAGACTAGAACACTTTGTTAGCATTAATGGAAGTGCATTAGCATGGTTTAAAATCATATTTATATGGCCGCTATCATTTCGTAGCAGTGAATGAAGCGGTATTATATCGATCACAAGTGCAGTATGGAGTACCTCAAGGCTCAGTACTAGGGCCATTACTCTTCATGCTTTAATTTGTCACCATTGGGAGATATCATCAGGAAACACGGTTTTAGCTTACACTGTTATACTGATGATACTCAGCTCTATATTTCTTTATGGCCCGGCGAAACATACCAGTTTGAAAAATTAATGGAATGCATAGTCGATATAAAAACTGGATGACGAGTAATTTCTTACTGCTAAATTCTGAAAGAACAGAGTTGTTAATTTTAGGACCTATGAATGTTAAATGTTAATCCATGCATTTATGACCTCAATGTTAGATTATTGTAATACTTTATTGGGTGGTTGTTCTGCACGCTTAGTAAACAAACTACAGCTAGTCCAAAATGCAGCAGCAAGAGTTCTTACTAGAACCAGGAAGTATGACCATATTAGCCCGGTCCTGTCCACACTGCACTGGCTCCCTATCAAACATCGTATAGATTTTAAAATCTTACATATTACTTATAAAGCCCTGAATGGTTTAGGACCTCAGTATTTGAATGAGGTCTTATTACATTATAATCTTTCACTTCTGCAGCGTTCTCAAAACTCTACAAATAATATCAAAATAAACTGCGGGTGGCAGATCATTTTCCTATTTAGCGCCTAAACTCTGGAATAACCTACCTAACATTGTTCGGGAGGCAGACACACTCTTGCAGTTTAAATCTAGATTAAATACCCATCTCTTTAACCTGGCTTACACATAACATACTAATATGCTTCTAATATCCAAATCCGTTAAAGGATTTTTAGGCTGCATTAATTAGGTAAACCGGAACCGGAAACACTTCACATAACACCGTACTTTCTACATCATTAGAAGAATGGCATCTACGCTAATATTAGTCTGTTTCTCTCTTATTCCGAGGTCACCGTAGCCACCAGATCCAGTCTGTGTCCAGATCAGAGGGTCACTGCAGTCGCCCGGATCCAGTACGTATCCAGACCAGATGGTGGATCAGCACCTAGAAAGGACCTCTACTGCCCTGAAAGACAGCGGAGACCAGGACAACTAGAGCCCAGATACAGATCCCCTGTAAAGACCTTGTCTCAGAGGAGCACCAGGACAAGACCACAGGAAACAGATGATTCTTCTGCACAATCTGACTTTGCTGCAGCCTGGAATTGAACTACTGGTTTCGTCTGGTCAGAGGAGAACTGTCCCCCCAACTGAGCCTGGTTTCTCCCAAGGTTTTTTTCTCCATTCTGTCACCGATGGAGTTTCGGTTCCTTGCCGCTGTCGCCTCTGGCTTGCTTAGTTGGGGTCACTTCATCTACAGCGATATCATTGACTTGATTGCAAATAAATGCACAGACACTATTTAACTGAACAGAGATGACATCACTGAATTCAATGATGAACTGCCTTTAACTATCATTTTTTATTATTGACACACTGTTTTCCTAATGAATGTTGTTCAGTTGCTTTGACGCAATCTTTTCTGTTTAAAGCACTATATAAATAATGGTGACTTCACTTGACTTCAAACCACTTCTTTATCACTCTTGCTTTGTGACATGGTGCTGCATCATGCTGAAAAATGCATGGATAATCACCAAATTTTGATACCATTCTTTATTCATGGCAGTGTTTTTGGTCTCAGGATGTTTCACTGTTGGCACATCACAGGACTTAAGGTAGTGTTCACCTTTTCTTCTCTGAACAATCTATTATGTCCCAAACAGTTGGAAGGGAGTTTCATCAAAAAAAAAAAACTTAACAGCAGTCTTCTGCTGTCCAATCCTTTTAGTTCCTGCAGAATTTCACGATCCTGTTCCATAGCTGACTCCTCAGGAGGAGACGGTCCTGAAAACTTCTTCACTGTTCTTGATGTTCTTGATGATCCGGTATATGGTTCTTTCAGGTGCAATATTCTCTGTAGCATTTTTAATTGCATGTGAGATATTTCTGATGCAAAGCGATGATGGCTGCCCTTGTTTCTTGGAGGTAACCATTGCCAACAAGAACACAATGATTGGAAGCTCTTCTTCCCTCCTTTATAGCAGTCAGTAGTAGCTGCTGATATGATTAGTCAATAAATGTCAGATATAAATAAATGTCTTTTTTTGGTCAGGATCAAAAAACTATGAAATCTTTTTGTTTTTTGTTGATAAGTAAATTTTTTGGCCAATGAAGCTTTTATCAATTATTTAAATTGCATCTGATCACTCTACACAATAATCTATAAACAATGTAAATGAACCACTAAGTTAAATATTAAATAAACATTAAATAAATTTACATTTGTCACTGCCATGACTGTGTGTGTGTGTGTTGTGTGTGTGTGTGTGTGAGCGTCAATAAAAAATATAAAAATAAACTTAGTGATAAACATTTTTTTTCATAAAATGGTAAAACATTGTTAATCAATGATAAGTTATGTTTAATTGATATCTACACAGTACCCACAGGGTACAATGTCTGTCAATATAACAGAAATAATACTAACAATAATAAATATTAAAAGTTATATATTAAATAAATATTAAATACATTAAATACGTTACATTTAAAACATCTGTTTAAATCAACAAAGTTATTCTAAAGTTAATCTTAAACTTAGCTAGGATAACCCATTCAAACTTTTACACAAACAGTGAGCATTACAAAAATAAATTTCTACACAGAAAATACAAAATACAGCTGGGACTGGTTGGTTGGGTTAGTACTGGTGAACTAATTTGATACAGCAATGTGGCGTAGACTGCGGAAGACATCCTGAGTAAAGCTGCGCAGCTGCTGAAGACAAAGGTGGATGGCCATTTGGACACGATAGTCACTGTTGAGCTGTGGAGAGAGCGCTGGGAACGTGGTTTTCTGTGATTCTGTAGGAATCTGGGCCAGCTGCTGCATCTGAACAAGCACAGAAAACAGCATTAGGGCTACTAGCAGATGAGCTGGGATGAGTTATTATATATAGCCATGAGATTATTCTGTTGTAAACAATGTTACAGAACCTAAAAAACAATACCTTATGGACCTGAGCTGACAGGTCTGTAATATCTGCCAACAGGAGGTTCAGTTCCTCTGTGGAGGTCAAGAGCTCTTTGATTTCCTGCAGAAGTTTGTGGTGTAGCTCCAAACCATCTACAATACGGCTTAAACTCACATCCTGGTCAAAACAGAAATGGTCGAAAATGATTAAATGTTTATTTATTTATTTAATTAGCCAAAATGTCAAATGTAGGGGTGATGCCAGTGGCCAAAATTTGACTTTAACACAAAGTTTGCTGGTTTGATTCTGGAGAAGCATAAACTAGACAGCTTTAGTTGTTCTAAACACATAAGCTCAGTATCCCAGTGTGCTATATATCTCATCCGGTTCACATTTGTTTTTAATGGCTTCATCTACATCTCTATTTTTCAGTGCTATATTTAATATGTATTTACCAGGCTGAGGTGCTCTGACTTGAGCAGCGGCGGTGCAGGGATGCCAATCTCACTTAGTAAATACTCCAAGTGTCCTGCTTCACTGGAAAGGGTCAAACCCTGCAAACAGCACGGGAAATACAACACCATCAATTGACTGTGACATGTAAACTAAACTAAACTAAATCCTATTGAAGATCAATTTGACCAGAATACATTAGCCTTAAAACGTTTGCCATTAGTAGCCAGGACTTGATCTGTTTTGATAAAGCAGCACGCATGCTCACCGGGGCTTTGACGCACGCCTCGTGCGCTGCGGGAAGGTCGCTCAGGATCTTCCTGGCTAAACTCATGGCGCTGTCCACGGCGCGCGTCAGCTCGTGCGTCCGGAGCGGCGCGGAGTCCACCAGCGCCAGACAGCAGAGCACTGCGAGAACGGACAGACACAACACAATTTATATGATAACGAACATTGCAAGTACACAAGCCTCATGTATTTTTATTTTTTATCTTAGTTAGCTTTTTTATCGCTATTCATCAAGTTGTAAAGTATATTTCCTAAAGGGATCGAGTCTATACTTACTGAGGTAAAACTTCATTGTGCTTCAAAGAGTTTGGAATGTTTGACTGCATTGATCAAGGGATTTCTAGCACGCTATTTAAACCCGTTCAGATTGTTCAACTGTGGAAACTTCCATGAGTTTTCTGCATTGCGAAAAACCAATAGAGTGGGAAAAATATATCTGACACACTCTCACGGATTTGAAGACGAGCACCTCCGTCCCGGGAAATTTTCAGTTTCATCACTGCAGGAAGAACGACAGAACGCAGCGCTCCTCTGCGCGCGTCACGCGTTTCCTCGAGAAACAGTTCCCTTTCTGCGATTGCCTCGCCTTTACACACACACACAGAGAGAGAGACAGACACAGAGTCTGTATCCGAGTAAATATGAACCATATCTTAACTCAGCCATGGGTGAAAAGACCCGTTCCTTCATAAATCCTCCGATTTTATTTCATTGGTGTGTTTTCCAGATGATTGAGCTCTAATCCCTGCCTGCAGGGCCAGCTCAACAGGAAGTGATGATCACATTAACTCGGAATAAGAATGAATGAATACAAAGAAATTCAGCAGTTACACAACAGAGGGATTATATTAGCACACATCTAATGCCATGAATAATTCAATTATTAGTTAGGATTAGGCTAATTGTGCCAATTTATTTTCATATTTGTAGAATATATTTTTCTTCAAACATGGTTCTCATAAAAAAGTTCAAACAATATTGTCAAAACAATCAACAAACTGATATTTTGCCACAGAAAGTTATAAAAAAATATAAATAATATAAATTTTTTCGTAGAACGTTATCTCTGAATTACAGCTCCTATCTTTGTTGTCCTTAAAAGGCAATTCTTTATGTAAGACAGCAGTATACATGCACTTAACAGCAGCAACACTACACACATAAAACACAACACACGTATAATAAGTCATTTAAAAACAGAATTCCAGCAGGTCATTACACAATGGATGGGTGACATCAGACAGGACAAACTGGCTCTTCTTAATCACCTTATATTCATATATTTGTGTGATTATCCTTAAAAAAAAACAAAAAAACTTTACATTCAGATTGCCATATCAACAAATAATAGAAAATCTTAAAATAGATTCAATAAAACAACTTCATGAAAGAAACATCCACATGAAAAGTTCATAGTTTCCTCAGAAAATACATGCGTTGAAGAGCTTTTTCCTTCATCAAATACAGTTCTTCCTGTCTCTGTGTTCCATGGATTTCCTGTTAGAACGATATTACAACCACTAGTCATTGTTCTTTTCTTTTATATTCAATACTTGTTGTTATTTATTCATCTCAGTGACTGAATCCTTGTATATTCTATATTGTATTGTATATTGTATATCCTTCTCGTGTTTATGGCCATCTTACGATTAATCGCTTGCTGTTTTCCTAAACTGCAGGTCACTTTAGATCAAAGCATCTGCCAAATTAATAAATGTCTGTTCATCACAGTAGTTTTTAAGTTTGTAAAAAACAATCTGAATATGCTGGACCAATGGAAAAAAGAGAATTTAAAGCAAAACGTTTGTTCATAGCTATATGGTCAAATATATTTTGGTCAACAAGACTATATATCTGAAAAAACCTGAATTTCGAAGAGTTGTAATGAAATGATTGAACTGAATCTAATGAAATGGTTTAGTCATTTGAAGGTTAATGGCTATGGATGAGGTCTACTGTAACTGATAACATCTCTGCTGCAATACAGAGCTCTATGAAGAAAATACTGCATTTTCCTTGATAATGACCATAATCAAAAGTTTTCAGTTATTAGTTGTGGCTGATATTTATTATGAACGTAAACATAATGAAATCTTTATTAATGGAAGAGAGAGGTCCCATTTATTTTAAAAAGGCAATTAAGTTAATCACAAAACAGTTAGTCCAATTAGTCCAATATTTCATCTTAATAATCATGCCTTTTCATTTCATGTTATATCCCTAAATTAAGCTACAACTCATACATACAGACGGATTTACATTCATTCAGAGAATAATGAATAAAGCTGAGAGGAAACAAGAGTTGTTTTAGCACTGAATCCAGTCAGAACCCACTGTTTCAAGCAGATCAATCCAGTTTGGTGAAGTAGTTCAACAAGAACCGGTTCAAAAGAGTGATTCGTACACGGACTGCACATCACTGCAATTCATTGTGTATAACGTGCATTCTTAGCCTGTTGTAGAAAACCACATGATGATGAAGACAGTGTTCAGTATTCATGCAGGCATTGGTGGGAAATACTCATTTAGACCTTCAGGGTTTCCTCCTCCAAGTGTGATGGTTTTACACATCCAGCAGCAGGTGACGTGGAGACACTGAAGGTGTGTGAGTCATCTGACTGAATCCAGCAGAGCAGTTTGGAGGACGGATGGACGATCAGGATGTCGAATCAATCCTAGAATCTTGTTCTTGTTGCACTCACTGTGAAGTAGAGTATGGCAGTTCTAGACTGAGGGAAATCTTCATCTTATAGAGATCACAAACATATTCTGTTGAGGTAGACTCTGAATCTTCATCAGCGTATCAGAAAGGTGGATGAACAAATCCAAAACACTGAAAAAAAAAACAAATAAAACTAAATCTTGAAATCTTTACAATAAGGCTGTTTTTGTTAGCATTATATTTAACACAATAATTATCATGAACTCACAATTAACAGCTTAAATTACTAGTTTACAATTTAAGTCTAATTAAAAAAAGTCATTTAAAAAAGACTAGTTTATGCAATATGAAAAATGTAAGAATTTTTTGAAAAATCATTATTGTTCATTCATGATGCGTTGTTAATAAACACAACCTTGTTTTAAAATGCTGCTTAACTATCACATAGACGTCAATCAACATCTCAGCTCTCAGCTGTTTGAATGAAGAGCACACAGTGATGTCCTGAAGTTCAGTCACACTACCGGCCCAACGTCTGAGTTTTCTCATTGAATATTCTTATTATAAGGATCGCACTAATCAGATACATTATTATTAGTTATTTAATAACAACCCAACAAGCAATCTATCCCCTGATCCGCAGATGACCCCAGAGAGAGAACCGACCGCTGAGAGCCACAATAATGTGGCATCTACGCTAATATTAGTCTGTTTCTCTCTTGTTCCGAGGTCACCGTGGCCACCAGATCCAGTCTGTGTCCAGATCAGAGGGTCACTGCAGTCGTCCGGATCCAGTACGTATCCAGACCAGATGGTGGATCAGCACCTAGAAAGGACCTCTACTGCCCTGAAAGACAGCGGAGACCAGGACAACTAGAGCCCCAGATTAGTCCAAGAGCCCTCAGGTCTTCACAGGGCACCCGAGACCCATCGACCGTACGGGTTTGGGGCTTTATTTTAAATGATCAGCCGGGTCGGGTCCGAATCTATTACCTCGGGTCCCGGGTCTGTTTAACATTGTGTGTAATACCCGTGCGATCGGAGTCATCGGACTCGGAAAACACCCGGCCGTGATCAGACACTGCTTGTGTTTTTTGTAACTTGCAACTTGTAAAATTAAGAAAAGAAAAGAGTGAGCCAAAAAAAAAGCGATCTCTCTATCTCTGCCTTTAGAAGCACAGTGCGCAGACTCAGAGTTAATGCAAGTGCACACATGGTGATAATGCTTGTAGACTTGACACACTAATATTTATTATATTTCAAATCAGCAACACAATCTAAGGTGAACTGTCACATTAATGTTTTCTATAATGCTCAAATTGCATTAAAGCATTTTTAGGTTGATACAGCTAACACGCATGTGCAGTCTTGAGCGCGTTTCATGTTTCAACCAGAAAAGACAACCAGAGGGACACTTCGACCAACAAACCACGCTTTACATTTTCTCCCAATTTTATAATGATATAAATGAACCGTTTAATGTTAAAGTTTTATTGGTAGGATTCAGACTCAACACAGAGCAGAGAGCACAGAGATATTAGCAAATAATTAACGTCAGCAGCCACTGCACGACGATCGTTATTACAGTTCAAATGGGCAAACAGTCTAAGTTATTACATGAGTTAACTCGAGTCAAAATGTACATGTGCACAGCTGCATTTGTCATCCGTCACCGTGGAATCAAGTGGACTTTTGAAGCTGAAATAATGAGTGGATTAAGCTTGGACTTGGAATAACGAGAGGAATAACATGGATAACTTTCTGGTCGGAGGATTGTAATGCATCACAGGCAAACAGGTACATGGAAGAGAGACTACAGCTTCTTAAATTAGGTAAGACAAAAAAAGCTGTATTTTCACAACAGATTTATTCAATCAATCAATCAATCAATCACCTTTATTTACATAGTGCTTTAAACAAAATACATTGCGTCAAAGCACTTAACAACATTCATTTGGAAAACAGTGTGTCAATAATGCAAAATGATAGTTAAAGGCAGTTCATCATTGAATTCAGTGATGTCATCTCTGTTCAGTTTAAATAGTGTCTGTGCATTTATTTGCAATCAAGTCAATGATATCGCTGTAGATAAAGTGACCCCAACTAAGCAAGCCAGAGGCGACAGCGGCAAGGAACTGAAACTCCATCGGTGACAGAATGGAGAAAAAAACCTTGGGAGAAACCAGGCTCAGTTGGGGGTCAGTTCTCCTCTGACCAGACGAAACCAGTAGTTCAATTCCAGACTGCAGCAAAGTCAGATTGTGCAGAAGAATCATCTGTTTCCTGTGGTCTTGTCCTGGTGCTCCTCTGAGACAAGGTCTTTACAGGGGATCTGTATCTGGGCTCTAGTTGTCCTGGTCTCCACTGTCTTTCAGGGATGTAGAGGTCCTTTCTAGGTGCTGATCCACCATCTGGTCTGGATACGTACTGGATCCGGGTGACTGCAGTGACCCTCTGATCTGGATACAGACTGGATCTGGTGGCTACGGTGACCTCGGAATAAGAGAGAAACAGACTAATATTAGCGTAGATGCCATTCTTCTAATGATGTAGCAAGTACATCGGGTGTTATGGGAAGTGTTTCCGGTTCCAGTTTACCTAATTAATGCAGCCTAAAATCCTTTAACGGATTTGGATATTAAAAGTATATTAGTATGTTATGTGTATGCCAGGTTAAAGAGATGGGTCTTTAATCAGGATTTAAACTGCAAGAGTGTGTCTGCCTCCCGAACAATGTTAGGTAGGTTATTCCAGAGTTTAGGCGCCAAATAGGAAAAGGATCTGCCGCCCGCAGTTGATTTTGATATTCTAGGTATTATCAAATTGCTTGAGTTTTGTGAACGTAGCGGACGTAGAGGAGTATAATGTAAAAGGAGCTCATTCAAATACTGAGGTGCTAAACCATTCAGGGCTTTATAAGTAATAAGCAATATTTGAAAATCTATACGATGTTTGATAGGGAGCCAGTGCAGTGTTGACCGGACCGGGCTAATATGGTCATACTTCCTGGTTCTAGTAAGAACTCTTGCTGCTGCATTTTGGACTAGCTGTAGTTTGTTTACAAAGCATGCAGAACAACCACCCAATAAAGCATTACAATAGTCTAACCTTGAAGTCATAAATGCATGGATTAACATTTCTGCATTTGACATTGAGAGCATAGGCCGTAATTTAGATATATTTTTGAGATGGAAAAATGCAGTTTTACAAATGCTAGAAACGTGGCTCTCTAAGGAAAGATTGCGATCAAGTAGCACACCTAGGTTTCAAACTGATGACGAAGAATTGACAGAGCAACTATCAAGTCTTAGACAGTGTTCTAGGTTATTACAAGCAGAGTTTTTAGGCCCTATAATTAACACCTCTGTTTTTCTGAATTTAGCAGTAAGAAATTACTCGTCATCCAATTTTTTATATCGACTATGCATTCCATTAGTTTTTCAAATTGGTGTGTTTCACCGGCTGCGAGGAAATATAGAGCTGAGTATCATCAGCATAACAGTGAAAGCTAACACCATGTTTCCTGATGATATCTCCCAAGGGTAACATATAAAGCGTGAAGAGTAGCGGCCCTAGTACTGAGCCTTGAGGTACTCCATACTGCACTTGTGATCGATATGATACATCTTCATTCACTGCTACGAACTGATGGCGGTCATATAAGTACAATTTAAACCATGCTAATGCACTTCCACTGATGCCAACAAAGTGTTCAAGTCTATGCAAAAGAATGCTGTGGTCAATTGTGTCAAACGCAGCACTAAGATCCAATAAAACTAATAGAGAGATACACCCACGATCAGATGATAAGAGCAGATCATTTGTAACTCTAAGGAGAGCAGTCTCAGTACTATGATATGGTCTAAATCCTGACTGGAAATCCTCACATATACCATTTTTCTCTAAGAAGGAATATAATTGTGAGGATACCACCTTTTCAAGTGTCTTGGACAGAAAAGGGAGATTCGAGATTGGTCTATAATTAACTAGTTCTTTGGGGTCAAGTTGTGTTTTTTTTATGAGAGGCTTAATAACAGCCAGTTTGAAGGTTTTTGGGACATATCCTAATGACAATGAGGAATTAATAATAGTCAGAAGAGGACCTATGACTTCTGGAAGCACCTCTTTTAGGAGCTTAGATGGTATAGGGTCTAACATACATGTTGTTGGTTTAGATGATTTAACAAGTTTATACAATTCTTCCTCTCCTATAGTAGAGAATGAGTGGAACTGTTCCTCAGGGGGTCTATAGTGCACTGTCTGATGTGATACTGTAGCTGACGGCTGAATGGTTGCAATTTTATCTTTAATAGTATTGATTTTAGAAGTAAAGTAGTTCATAAAGTCATTACTGTCGTGGTGTTGGGAAATGTCAACACTTGTTGAGGCTTTATTTTTCACTAATTTAGCCACTGTATTGAATAAATACCTGGGGTTATGTTTGTTTTCTTCAAAAAGAGAAGAAAAGTAATCAGATCTAGCAGTTTTTAATGCTTTTCTGTAGGATAGGTTACTTTCCCACCAAGCAATACGAAATACCTCTAGTTTTGTTTTCCTCCAGCTGCGGCTGCTCTCTTTAGGGTGCGAGTACAAGTGCAGTATGGAGTACCTCAAGGCTCAGTTCTAGGGCCGCTACTCTTCACGCTTTATATGTTACCCTTGGGAGATATCATCAGGAAACATGGTGTTAGCTTTCACTGTTATGCTGATGATACGCAGCTCTATATTTCCTCGCAGCCCGGTGAAACACACCAATTTGAAAAACTAATGGATTGTATAGTCGATATAAAAAATTGGATGACGAGTAATTTCTTACTGCTAAATTCAGAAAAAACAGAGGTGTTAATCATAGGGCCTAAAAACTCTACTTGTAATAACCTAGAACACTGTCTAAGACTTGATGGTTGCTCTGTCAATTCTTCGTCATCAGTTAGGAACCTAGGTGTGCTACTTGATCGCAATCTTTCCTTAGAAAGCCACGTTTCTAGCATTTGTAAAACTGCATTTTTCCATCTCAAAAATATATCTAAATTACGGCCTATGCTCTCAATGTCAAATGCAGAAATGTTAATCCATGCATTTATGACTTCAAGGTTAGACTATTGTAATGCTTTATTGGGTGGTTGTTCTGCACGCTTGGTAAACAAACTACAGCTAGTCCAAAATGCAGCAGCAAGAGTTCTTACTAGAACCAGGAAATATGACCATATTAGCCCGGTCCTGTCCACACTGCACTGGCTCCCTATCAAACATCGTATAGATTTTAAAATATTGCTTATTACTTATAAAGCCCTGAATGGTTTAGCACCTCAGTATTTGAATGAGCTCCTTTTACATTATACTCCTCTACGTCCGCTACGTTCTCAAAACTCAGGCAATTTGATAATACCTAGAATATCAAAATCAACTGCGGGCGGCAGATCCTTTTCCTATTTGGCGCCTAAACTCTGGAATAACCTACCTAACATTGTTCGGGAGGCAGACACACTCTTGCAGTTTAAATCTAGATTAAAGACCCATCTCTTTAACCTGGCATACACATAACATACTAATATGCTTTTAATATCCAAATCCGTTAAAGGATTTTTAGGCTGCATTAATTAGGTAAACTGGAACCGGAACACTTCACATAACACCGTACTTTCTACATCATTAGAAGAATGGCATCTACGCTAATATTTGTCTGTTTCTCTCTTGTTCCGAGGTCATCGTGGCCACCAGATCCAGTCTGTGTCCAGATCAGAGGGTCACTGCAGTCACCCGGATCCAGTACGTATCCAGACCAGATGGTGGATCAGCTCCTAGAAAGGACATCTACTGCCCCGAAAGACAGCGGAGACCAGGACAACTAGAGCCCCAGATACAGATCCCCTGTAAAGACCTTGTCTCAGAGGAGCACCAGGACAAGACCACAGGAAACAGATGATTCTTCTGCACAATCTGACTTTGCTGCAGCCTGGAATTGAACTACTGGTTCCGTCTGGTCAGAGGAGAACTGGCCCCCCAACTGAGCCTGGTTTCTCCCAAGGTTTTTTTCTCCATTCTGTCACCGATGGAGTTTCGGTTCCTTGCCGCTGTCGCCTCTGGCTTGCTTAGTTGGGGTCACTTCATCTACAGCGATATCATTGACTTGATTGCAAATTAAAACAGACACTATTTCAACTGAACAGAGATGACATAACTTAATTCAATGATGAACTGCCTTTAACTATCATTTTGCATTATTGAGACACTGTTTTCCAAATGAATGTTGTTCAGTGCTTTGGCGCAATATATTTTGTTTAAAGCACTATATAAATAAAGGTGATTGATTGATTGATTGAGTATGCTCATTATACCATGGTGTCAAACTGTTTTCCTTAACCTTCCTTAAGCGTAAAGGAGCAACTGTATTTAAAATGCTAGAAAAGAGAGAGTCCATAGTTTCTGTTACATCATCAAGTTTTTCTGAGGTTTTGGAAATGCTAAGGAATTTGGATACATCAGGAAGATAACTTAAAAAGCAGTCTTTTGTGGTAGAAGTGATGGTTCTTCCATACTTGTAACAAGAAGAAGGAATTTACAATTTTGGCTATATGAAGTTTACACAGAACTAAATAATGATCTGAGATATCATCACTTGGCTGAATAATTTCAACACTATCAAGATCAATTCCATGTGACAGTATTAAATCTAGGGTATGATTTCGACAATGAGTAGGTCCTGAGACATGTTGTCTAACACCAATAGAGTTCAGAATGTCTATAAATGCTGATCCCAATGCATCTTTTTCATTATCGACATGGATATTAAAATCACCAACTATTAAAACTTTATCTGCAGCCAGAACTAACTTGGATGTAAAATCACCAAACTCTTTAGTAAAGTCTGTATGGTGCCCTGGTGGCCTGTATACAGTAGCCAGTACAAACATAACAGGGGATTTATCATTAACATTGGTTTCTCTGGATAATGTTATAAGAAGCACAATTACTTCAAACGAGTTATACTTGAAGCCTGCCCTCTGAGAAATCCTGAAAACGTTGTTATAAATTGAAGCAACACCTCCTCCTTTGCCTTTTAGACGTGGCTCGTGTTTCTAACAGTAATCTTGGGGGGTGGACTCATTTAAAATAATGTAATTGTCACAGGTCGGAGCGGACCACAGATGTTGCAAGTCACGCCCCTTCCTAGTTTCCACCTCGAGGAGGTCTCAAAGCAACCCCAATGACCAGACAGACCAGGCGTAAGTAATATTAAAACAACTTTATTTAAATTAATTAAAATAATTCAGGGAGGGGGAGGTAAATCTTAAAATTATCGTCTCTGTTCAGCAGGAGGAGAAAGGGGCCGGAGAGGACTATGCGGCGAGGGTTAGTATGTCCCTTTGGGCTTTTGTTGACTCGTGGCGCCCTTCTTTTCTCCTGAAGGCAGAGTGAAACACACAATGAGTAATCGATCCGGTGAGAGTGGCTACCTGTTACTTGGGTCCATACGACTGGCTGATAAATGACTTGTTCCTCCGATCTCTTCGTACAGGGTGCTCGGGCGGCGCCTCCCCTTCTGCACACTCCGAGGTGAGCGCCAACCCGCGACACAGAACTCCAATGGCACTGCAAGAGAGAGGTCACTCAAACTGCGGGGGACAACACAGGTAGGTACTTCACAGGCAACTGGGGCTCTATTCTCACTTTAGTGATTCGTAGCAATGGACAAAGGTAAGTATTCCACAGGCAACTGGGGCTCTATTCTCACTTTAGTGATTCGTAGCAATGGACAAAGGTAAGTATTCCACAGGCAACTGGGGCTCTATTCTCACTTTAGTGATTCGCAGCAATGGGCAAAGGTAGGTATTTCACAGGCAACTGGGGCTCTATTCTCACTTTAGTGATTCGTAGCAATGGACAAAGGTAAGTATTCCATAGGCAACTGGGGCTCTATTCTCACTTTAGTGATTCGCAGCAATGGGCAAAGGTAGGTATTCCACAGGCAACTGGGGCTCTATTCTCCTAGAATACTTCTCCTGGGCGGTGGGCTTATGGTGAAATACTGCGATACAGTAAGTAGATGAACTGTCAGACCTGGAGTAGTAAATCGTCGTAGCGCAGTCCTCCACAGGGATTTCCTGTGCGTCGGGGAAAGTTAAACACTGTCGCACCGGGCCGAACGCTTCCCTCTCCTCTTCTATTTGCAGTTTAAGGGATCTGGACTGGGGTGAACCTTTGAAGAGGCTCCACAACAGGTAAAGTAAATCCACACAGCTAATTTGCAACAGTAAAACTTCCTCCTTGCATATAGGTATAATTTTGGCTTTTACTCACACCAGTCTTGCTTACGTGTATTCTTCACCACCGCTTCCACAGAGCCAGGGTATTCTGAAAGGGTCTAGACAGGACGTTACATTTGGGTCTCCATGCAGGGGTCGCAAAATGGCATATAGATGAAAATGGCGCTTCACCAGCCTCAACGGTCACTGGTATCCCCCACGACTCTGGCTTGCTTAGTTGGGGTCACTTCATCTACAGCGATATCATTGACTTGATTGCAAATTAAAACAGACACTATTTCAACTGAACAGAGATTACATAACTGAATTCAATGATGAACTGCCTTTAACTATCATTTTGCATTATTGAGACACTGTTTTCCAAATGAATGTTGTTCAGTGCTTTGGCGCAATGTATTTTGTTTAAAGCACTATATAAATAAAGGTGATTGATTGATTGATTGACGACTCATCCAGTCTAGGGTGGCTACTGACAACACAACCACAGCATAACACTGCAAGATTTCAAGTGTACACACTCACAGCAAAGACAAGGACTCACCCACTGCACTCCACACACTATACGTGAAATCGGGTCAGAACCACGGTTTACTAGGACTTATCCTGGGGTTTCGTTGGGCGTTGTTGATAGATGAAGGGCCGGAGGAATAACGTTGCCGTCACGACTGCTTGCGGCTTCCTGTACTCGTACTTCCCGGCTCACCCAAAACTCTGCTCCGTAATGGGGCCGCTGGCCTATTTACCAGACGCTCACAACATACGCTGGATAATGCACTCTCCCCAATGATGTACAATGCACTGTCCAATAGTACTCACAAATGAACGATACCACTCTTCCTTTGTCTCCATCTCCTTCTAGCTGTCCAATCCTCTTCACACCATCGGTTTTCCGTTGCTGGAGATCGCCCTTGACGTTACTTCCGGTGAGTACTTCCTATGACTGTGACTCCAACACATCAGTAGTTTATATATAGATGGTCTCATCAAACATCAATAAATGTTGTATACTCAGCCCAGTTGCTAGTGTCCTTGTCTCCTTCTTCACCCCGTGAAGTCCCTCTGCCTTCACCAATGCTGACTCTGCCCTAACCTCTACACTGCCCGCCGGATCGGCCTGAAACGATTCAACTCCAACTCTGTTTGAATTTCTGAGACTCTTTTTATACCCTTCCTGTTCTCTCCATTGTCCAATCCACGATCGCCACGTTTATTGTCCTCACCTGTGCCTCGTACAGCCCAATTTGCCTCCCGGAGTTTCCCGGAAGTTCCGGTGTTTGTAATATACGGGCCGGGCGGAAACCGTCTTCGGGCGGAACCAACCTTCGCCACTTTTGGTTCCGCCCCCAAAAAGTCACAGTGTGACATCCTCCCCCGCCAATCTGTTCTAGTTCCTAGAACACCTTCTCACAGCCTATTCACCAAAACGTATAGGGGGCCGACCTCGGTTCTCTCGCTGGGACCGCCGAGGGGGCGAGGCAGGGTCGACTCTGGCTGGCATGTTCTCAGGTCCTCTTGGAGCGGCCAAAGCGGGTGCATCCACTGGGCCTCTCGGGACCACAGCCCATCCTCCGATCCAGGGGGCTACTGGTGCTGGCTCCTTTGGAGCCTCTTCCACGGGGCTAGGATAGTTCGGACAGGGGCGGATCATATTACGATGGACCACGCGGTCCGGCCCGGGCTTCCCTTCCGGCCGGATCGTGTACACAGGTTGCCCAGGTCGCTGCTGGCTTTTAGGACTACGTACGGGGTGGTTTCCCATCGAGCGCTCAACTTCCCTTTTCCTTGCCGCCGGTTATCTCGTACGAGGACCCTTTCTCCGGGGAGTAGAGGAGCATCTCGGGCCGTCCGATCATATAGCCTCTTGTTCCTAACCCCTGCCGTCTGTATCTGCTTCGTGACCTGCTCGTAGGCGAAATGCAGGCGCTGATGGTGACGTCCCACCCATTCCGTCAAACTCACTTCCTCCTCGTACGCTGCTGCTCCCAACATCAGATCTATAGGCATCCGCACGTGTCTGCCAAACATCAGGTAAGTGGGGGCATACCCCGTAGTGCTATGTACGCTGTTATTGTAGGCTTGGAGCAAATTTGGCAAGGCACTCACCCAGTCGTCCTGACGTCCTTGATCCAGGGTACCCAACAACCCCAGCAAGGTCTGGTTAACCCTCTCGCATCCTCCATTTCCCTGGGGGTGGTACGATGTAGTATGCGTCTTTGTACAGCCATATAATTGACAAAGCTCCCGGATTACCCGTGATTCAAAATTTGGCCCCTGGTCTGAATGCAGGAACTCGGGGCATCCAAATGGCTGGAAGACAGTTCTCCATAGGGCCGTGGCAGTGGTGTTCGCTGTTTGATCTAGGGTGGGGATAGCCCAAGCATATTTAGTGAATAAGTCAGTGACCACAAGAATGTTTTGGTAGCGGTCCATGGGTCGACCCAACGTCAAAAAATCCATGGCTACAATATGGAGAGGGGCCTTTGCATTGATGGGAACCATCGGTGCTCTGACCTCATGCCTTGACTTAAACAGAGTACACCTGGGACATGCCTGAATAAACGTCCTCACCGACGTCTCTAGCCCTGGCCAATAGAAGTGCCTACGCAGGAGGGACACAGTCCTTTCCTGCCCTTGGTGCCCCAACTGGTCGTGATAGGCCGAAATCAAGGATTGTACCTGATCCCCTGGTACCACGATCTGACAAACTTCTTCTTCTAACCCTGGATCTCTAATACCCCTACATAGCACGCCTTCTCTCAATTTCAGCTTGGCCCACTGCCCCAACAACTTCCGTCCTGTCTCAGTTTGGGCTTGCCTTTCCGCCGGCGTCGGCCGTCGGCCTTGTTCCAGCCACTCGCTTAGATCCCTCACCTCTCGGCTCCTCTGTTGCCTTTCCCTCCAACAACGGGGGTCCCATCCCCAACTTACGGGCACCGCCTCTTGTTGGCTCCCCGGTGCGTCTACCATGCCTACCATGCACCTCTCTTCTGCTTGGTCCGTTGTCGGCTCTGCTATGCCTCTCAGATCTTCCACTTCCGGGAGTCGGGACAACACATCGGCATTGGTGTGCTCCTGCCCAGGGCGATACTGAAGCTGGTAATCAAAGTTCGCCAACTGGGCCACCCACCGTTGCTCCACGGCTCCTAGCTTTGCTGTCTGTAAGTGTACAAGCGGATTGTTATCTGTGACTACTGTTACCTTGGCGCCCCAGAGATAATCCTTAAATTTTTCGCTGAGCGCCCACTTCAGTGCCAGCAACTCCAATTTGAAAGAACTGTAGTTGGCGTCATTCCTCTCCGCAGGGTGTAGGCTCCGGCTGGCGTAAGCAATTACCCGTTCTGTCCCTTCCTGCCATTGGGCCAACACCGCCCCCAGGCCAAGATTGCTGGCATCTGTGTATAAAACAAAAGGCTTTGTGAAATCAGCATAGGCTAAGATTGGGGCCTGTAGTAACTCCTGCTTGAGTTTTTGAAAAGCAGCTCCACACTCCGAGCTCCACTCAATGGTTGGGGACCCGCGGCCCCGAGGGCGACCTGTCCCAGACAGTAGCTGATTCAAAGGCTTTGCAATTTTGGAAAAGTTCTTGATGAACCGCCTATAATATCCCACGAAGCCCAAGAAGGACCTTACCTGCCTTACCGTCTTCGGGGCACTCCAGTCCCGTACTGCAGACACTTTCTCTGGGTCCACCGAAACTCCCGTGGCACTCACCACATGACCCAGAAACTTAACCTCCCGCCGCAAGAGATGGCACTTGTCGGGCTGCAACTTTAACCCGTACTTCTCCATCGCTTGGAAGACCTTCTCGAGATGTTGTAGATGGGACTCGAAGTCTGGGGAGTAAACAATCACATCATCCAAGTAAACAAGCACTGATTCCATCAATTGACCTCCCAAACACCGCTGCATTAGCCGCTGAAACGTTGCGGGGGCGTTGCAAAGGCCGAAGGGCATCCGGTCCCACTCAAAAAGGCCGAATGGGGTCGTAAAGGCGGTCTTCTCCCGGTCGGCCTCCTCCACCTGCTCCTGCCAGTAGCCACTGGCCAAATCCAATGTGGAGTACCACGCCGATTGTGTCAGGCTAGCAAGGGAGTCTTCAATTCGAGGTGAAATACCCTGCCGACTACGCCAAAATCTGTCACAGGTCGGAGCGGACCACAGATGTTGCAAGTCACGCCCCTTCCTGGTTTCCATCCCGAGGAGGTCTCAAAGCAACCCCAATGACCAGACAGACCAGGCGTAAGTAATATTAAAACAACTTTATTTAAATTAATTAAAATAATTCAGGGAGGGGGAGGTAAATCTTAAAATTATCGTCTCTGTTCAGCAGGAGGAGAAAGGGGCCGGAGAGGACTATGCGGCGAGGGTTAGTATGTCCCTTTGGGCTTTTGTTGACTCGTGGCGCCCTTCTTTTCTCCTGAAGGCAGAGTGAAACACACAATGAGTAATCGATCCGGTGAGAGTGGCTACCTGTTACTTGGGTCCATACGACTGGCTGATAAATGACTTGTTCCTCCGATCTCTTCGTACAGGGTGCTCGGGCGGCGCCTCCCCTTCTGCACACTCCGAGGTGAGCGCCAACCCGCGACACAGAACTCCAATGGCACTGCAAGAGAGAGGTCACTCAAACTGCGGGGGACAACACAGGTAGGTACTTCACAGGCAACTGGGGCTCTATTCTCACTTTAGTGATTCGTAGCAATGGACAAAGGTAAGTATTCCACAGGCAACTGGGGCTCTATTCTCACTTTAGTGATTCGTAGCAATGGACAAAGGTAAGTATTCCACAGGCAACTGGGGCTCTATTCTCACTTTAGTGATTCGCAGCAATGGGCAAAGGTAGGTATTTCACAGGCAACTGGGGCTCTATTCTCACTTTAGTGATTCGTAGCAATGGACAAAGGTAAGTATTCCATAGGCAACTGGGGCTCTATTTTCACTTTAGTGATTCGCAGCAATGGGCAAAGGTAGGTATTCCACAGGCAACTGGGGCTCTATTCTCCTAGAATACTTCTCCTGGGCGGTGGGCTTACGGTGAAATACTGCGATACAGTAAGTAGATGAACTGTCAGACCTGGAGTAGTAAATCGTCGTAGCGCAGTCCTCCACAGGGATTTCCTGTGCGTCGGGGAAAGTTAAACACTGTCGCACCGGGCCGAACGCTTCCCTCTCCTCTTCTATTTGCAGTTTAAGGGATCTGGACTGGGGTGAACCTTTGAAGAGGCTCCACAACAGGTAAAGTAAATCCACACAGCTAATTTGCAACAGTAAAACTTCCTCCTTGCATATAGGTATAATTTTGGCTTTTACTCACACCAGTCTTGCTTACGTGTATTCTTCACCACCGCTTCCACAGAGCCAGGGTATTCTGAAAGGGTCTAGACAGGACGTTACATTTGGGTCTCCATGCAGGGGTCGCAAAATGGCATATAGATGAAAATGGCGCTTCACCAGCCTCAACGGTCACTGGTATCCCCCACGACTCTGGCTTGCTTAGTTGGGGTCACTTCATCTACAGCGATATCATTGACTTGATTGCAAATTAAAACAGACACTATTTCAACTGAACAGAGATTACATAACTGAATTCAATGATGAACTGCCTTTAACTATCATTTTGCATTATTGAGACACTGTTTTCCAAATGAATGTTGTTCAGTGCTTTGGCGCAATGTATTTTGTTTAAAGCACTATATAAATAAAGGTGATTGATTGATTGATTGATGACTCATTCAGTCTAGGGTGGCTACTGACAACACAACCACAGCATAACACTGCAAGATTTCAAGTGTACACACTCACAGCAAAGACAAGGACTCACCCACTGCACTCCACACACTCTACGTGAAATCGGGTCAGAACCACGGTTTACTAGGACTTATCCTGGGGTTTCGTTGGGCGTTGTTGATAGATGAAGGGCCGGAGGAATAACGTTGCCGTCACGACTGCTTGCGGCTTCCTGTACTCGTACTTCCCGGCTCACCCAAAACTCTGCTCCGTAATGGGGCCGCTGGCCTATTTACCAGACGCTCACAACATACGCTGGATAATGCACTCTCCCCAATGATGTACAATGCACTGTCCAATAGTACTCACAAATGAACGATACCACTCTTCCTTTTTTCTCCATCTCCTTCTAGCTGTCCAATCCTCTTCACACCATCGGTTTTCCGTTGCTGGAGATCGCCCTTGACGTTACTTCCGGTGAGTACTTCCTATGACTGTGACTCCAACACATCAGTAGTTTATATATAGATGGTCTCATCAAACATCAATAAATGTTGTATACTCAGCCCAGTTGCTAGTGTCCTTGTCTCCTTCTTCACCCCGTGAAGTCCCTCTGCCTTCACCAATGCTGACTCTGCCCTAACCTCTACACTGCCCGCCGGATCGGCCTGAAACGATTCAACTCCAACTCTGTTTGAATTTCTGAGACTCTTTTTATACCCTTCCTGTTCTCTCCATTGTCCAATCCACGATCGCCACGTTTATTGTCCTCACCTGTGCCTCGTACAGCCCAATTTGCCTCCCGGAGTTTCCCGGAAGTTCCGGTGTTTGTAATATACGGGCCGGGCGGAAACCGTCTTCGGGCGGAACCAACCTTCGCCACTTTTGGTTCCGCCCCCAAAAAGTCACAGTGTGACATCTTCCCCCGCCAATCTGTTCTAGTCCCTAGAACACCTTCTCACAGCCTATTCACCATAACGTATAGGGGGCCGACCTCGGTTCTCTCGCTGGGACCGCCGAGGGGGCGAGGCAGGGTCGACTCTGGCTGGCATGTTCTCAGGTCCTCTTGGAGCGGCCAAAGCGGGTGCATCCACTGGGCCTCTCGGGACCACAGCCCATCCTCCGATCCAGGGGGCTACTGGTGCTGGCTCCTTTGGAGCCTCTTCCACGGGGCTAGGATAGTTCGGACAGGGGCGGATCATATTACGATGGACCACGCGGTCCGGCCCGGGCTTCCCTTCCGGCCGGATCGTGTACACAGGTTGCCCAGGTCGCTGCTGGCTTTTAGGACTACGTACGGGGTGGTTTCCCATCGAGCGCTCAACTTCCCTTTTCCTTGCCGCCGGTTATCTCGTACGAGGACCCTTTCTCCGGGGAGTAGAGGAGCATCTCGGGCCGTCCGATCATATAGCCTCTTGTTCCTAACCCCTGCCGTCTGTATCTGCTTCGTGACCTGCTCGTAGGCGAAATGCAGGCGCTGATGGTGACGTCCCACCCATTCCGTCAAACTCACTTCCTCCTCGTCCGCTGCTGCTCCCAACATCAGATCTATAGGCATCCGCACGTGTCTGCCAAACATCAGGTAAGTGGGGGCATACCCCGTAGTGCTATGTACGCTGTTATTGTAGGCTTGGAGCAAATTTGGCAAGGCACTCACCCAGTCGTCCTGACGTCCTTGATCCAGGGTACCCAACAACCCCAGCAAGGTCTGGTTAACCCTCTCGCATCCTCCATTTCCCTGGGAGTGGTACGATGTAGTATGTGTCTTTGTACAGCCATATAATTGACAAAGCTCCCGGATTACCCGTGATTCAAAATTTGGCCCCTGGTCTGAATGCAGGAACTCGGGGCATCCAAATGGCTGGAAGACAGTTCTCTATAGGGCCGTGGCAGTGGTGTTCGCTGTTTGATCTAGGGTGGGGATAGCCCAAGCATATTTAGTGAATAAGTCAGTGACCACAAGAATGTTTTGGTAGCGGTCCATGGGTCGACCCAACGTCAAAAAATCCATGGCTACAATATGGAGAGGGGCCTTTGCATTGATGGGAACCATCGGTGCTCTGACCTCATGCCTTGACTTAAACAGAGTACACCTGGGACATGCCTGAATAAACGTCCTCACCGACGTCTCTAGCCCTGGCCAATAGAAGTGCCTACGCAGGAGGGACACAGTCCTTTCCTGCCCTTGGTGCCCCAACTGGTCGTGATAGGCCGAAATCAAGGATTGTACCTGATCCCCTGGTACCACGATCTGACAAACTTCTTCTTCCAACCCCGGATCTCTAATACCCCTACATAGCACGCCTTCTCTCAATTTCAGCTTGGCCCACTGCCCCAACAACTTCCGTCCTGTCTCAGTTTGGGCTTGCCTTTCCGCCGGCGTCGGCCGTCGGCCTTGTTCCAGCCACTCGCTTAGATCCCTCACCTCTCGGCTCCTCTGTTGCCTTTCCCTCCAACAACGGGGGTCCCATCCCCAACTTACGGGCACCGCCTCTTGTTGGCTCCCCGGTGCGTCTACCACGCCTACCATGCACCTCTCTTCTGCTTGGTCCGTTGTCGGCTCTGCTATGCCTCTCAGATCTTCCACTTCCGGGAGTCGGGACAACACATCGGCATTGGTGTGCTCCCGCCCAGGGCGATACTGAAGCTGGTAATCAAAGTTCGCCAACTGGGCCACCCACCGTTGCTCCACGGCTCCTAGCTTTGCTGTCTGTAAATGTACAAGCGGATTGTTATCTGTGACTACTGTTACCTTGGCGCCCCAGAGATAATCCTTAAATTTTTCGCTGAGCGCCCACTTCAGTGCCAGCAACTCCAATTTGAAAGAACTGTAGTTGGCGTCATTCCTCTCCGCAGGGTGTAGGCTCCGGCTGGCGTAAGCAATTACCCGTTCTGTCCCTTCCTGCCATTGGGCCAACACCGCCCCCAGGCCAAGATTGCTGGCATCTGTGTATAAAACAAAAGGCTTTGTGAAATCAGCATAGGCTAAGATTGGGGCCTGTAGTAACTCCTGCTTGAGTTTTTGAAAAGCAGCTCCACACTCCGAGCTCCACTCAATGGTTGGGGACCCGCGGCCCCGAGGGCGACCTGTCCCAGATAGTAGCTGATTCAAAGGCTTTGCAATTTTGGAAAAGTTCTTGATGAACCGCCTATAATATCCCACGAAGCCCAAGAAGGACCTTACCTGCCTTACCGTCTTCGGGGCACTCCAGTCCCGTACTGCAGACACTTTCTCTGGGTCCACCGAAACTCCCGTGGCACTCACCACATGACCCAGAAACTTAACCTCCCGCCGCAAGAGATGGCACTTGTCGGGCTGCAACTTTAACCCGTACTTCTCCATCGCTTGGAAGACCTTCTCGAGATGTTGTAGATGGGACTCGAAGTCTGGGGAGTAAACAATCACATCATCCAAGTAAACAAGCACTGATTCCATCAATTGACCTCCCAAACACCGCTGCATTAGCCGCTGAAACGTTGCGGGGGCGTTGCAAAGGCCGAAGGGCATCCGGTCCCACTCAAAAAGGCCGAATGGGGTCGTAAAGGCGGTCTTCTCCCGGTCGGCCTCCTCCACCTGCTCCTGCCAGTAGCCACTGGCCAAATCCAATGTGGAGTACCACGCCGATTGTGTCAGGCTAGCAAGGGAGTCTTCAATTCGAGGTGAAATACCCTGCCGACTACGCCAAAATCTGTCACAGGTCGGAGCGGACCACAGATGTTGCAAGTCACGCCCCTTCCTAGTTTCCACCTCGAGGAGGTCTCAAAGCAACCCCAATGACCAGACAGACCAGGCGTAAGTAATATTAAAACAACTTTATTTAAATTAATTAAAATAATTCAGGAAGGGGGAGGTAAATCTTAAAATTATCGTCTCTGTTCAGCAGGAGGAGAAAGGGGCCGGAGAGGACTATGCGGCGAGGGTTAGTATGTCCCTTTGGGCTTTTGTTGACTCGTGGCGCCCTTCTTTTCTCCTGAAGGCAGAGTGAAACACACAATGAGTAATCGATCCGGTGAGAGTGGCTACCTGTTACTTGGGTCCATACGACTGGCTGATAAATGACTTGTTCCTCCGATCTCTTCGTACAGGGTGCTCGGGCGGCGCCTCCCCTTCTGCACACTCCGAGGTGAGCGCCAACCCGCGACACAGAACTCCAATGGCACTGCAAGAGAGAGGTCACTCAAACTGCGGGGGACAACACAGGTAGGTACTTCACAGGCAACTGGGGCTCTATTCTCACTTTAGTGATTCGTAGCAATGGACAAAGGTAAGTATTCCACAGGCAACTGGGGCTCTATTCTCACTTTAGTGATTCGTAGCAATGGACAAAGGTAAGTATTCCACAGGCAACTGGGGCTCTATTCTCACTTTAGTGATTCGCAGCAATGGGCAAAGGTAGGTATTTCATAGGCAACTGGGGCTCTATTCTCACTTTAGTGATTCGCAGCAATGGGCAAAGGTAGGTATTTCACAGGCAACTGGGGCTCTATTCTCACTTTAGTGATTCGCAGCAATGGGCAAAGGTAAGTATTCCACAGGCAACTGGGGCTCTATTCTCACTTTAGTGATTCGCAGCAATGGGCAAAGGTAGGTATTTCACAGGCAACTGGGGCTCTATTCTCACTTTAGTGATTCGCAGCAATGGGCAAAGGTAAGTATTCCACAGGCAACTGGGGCTCTATTCTCACTTTAGTGATTCGTAGCAATGGACAAAGGTAAGTATTCCACAGGCAACTGGGGCTCTATTCTCACTTTAGTGATTCGTAGCAATGGACAAAGGTAAGTATTCCACAGGCAACTGGGGCTCTATTCTCACTTTAGTGATTCGCAGCAATGGGCAAAGGTAGGTATTTCACAGGCAACTGGGGCTCTATTCTCACTTTAGTGATTCGTAGCAATGGACAAAGGTAAGTATTCCATAGGCAACTGGGGCTCTATTCTCACTTTAGTGATTCGCAGCAATGGGCAAAGGTAGGTATTCCACAGGCAACTGGGGCTCTATTCTCCTAGAATACTTCTCCTGGGCGGTGGGCTTACGGTGAAATACTGCGATACAGTAAGTAGATGAACTGTCAGACCTGGAGTAGTAAATCGTCGTAGCGCAGTCCTCCACAGGGATTTCCTGTGCGTCGGGGAAAGTTAAACACTGTCGCACCGGGCCGAACGCTTCCCTCTCCTCTTCTATTTGCAGTTTAAGGGATCTGGACCGGGGTGAACCTTTGAAGAGGCTCCACAACAGGTAAAGTAAATCCACACAGCTAATTTGCAACAGTAAAACTTCCTCCTTGCATATAGGTATAATTTTGGCTTTTACTCACACCAGTCTTGCTTACGTGTATTCTTCACCACAGCTTCCACAGAGCCAGGGTATTTCTGAAAGGGTCTAGACAGGACGTTACATTTGGGTCTCCATGCAGGGGTCGCAAAATGGCATATAGATGAAAATGGCGCTTCACCAGCCTCAACGGTCACTGGTATCCCCCACGACTCATCCAGTCTAGGGTGGCTACTGACAACACAACCACAGCATAACACTGCAAGATTTCAAGTGTACACACTCACAGCAAAGACAAGGACTCACCCACTGCACTCCACACACTCTACGTGAAATCGGGTCAGAACCACGGTTTACTAGGACTTATCCTGGGGTTTCGTTGGGCGTTGTTGATAGATGAAGGGCCGGAGGAATAACGTTGCCGTCACGACTGCTTGCGGCTTCCTGTACTCGTACTTCCCGGCTCACCCAAAACTCTGCTCCGTAATGGGGCCGCTGGCCTATTTACCAGACGCTCACAACATACGCTGGATAATGCACTCTCCCCAATGATGTACAATGCACTGTCCAATAGTACTCACAAATGAACGATACCACTCTTCCTTTGTCTCCTTCTCCTTCTAGCTGTCCAATCCTCTTCACACCATCGGTTTTCCGTTGCTGGAGATCGCCCTTGACGTTACTTCCGGTGAGTACTTCCTATGACTGTGACTCCAACACATCAGTAGTTTATATATAGATGGTCTCCTCAAACATCAATAAATGTTGTATACTCAGCCCAGTTGCTAGTGTCCTTGTCTCCTTCTTCACCCCGTGAAGTCCCTCTGCCTTCACCAATGCTGACTCTGCCCAAACCTCTACACTGCCCGCCGGATCGGCCTGAAACGATTCAACTCCAACTCTGTTTGAATTTCTGAGACTCTTTTTATACCCTTCCTGTTCTCTCCATTGTCCAATCCACGATCGCCACGTTTATTGTCCTCACCTGTGCCTCGTACAGCCCAATTTGCCTCCCGGAGTTTCCCGGAAGTTCCGGTGTTTGTAATATACGGGCCGGGCGGAAACCGTCTTCGGGCGGAACCAACCTTCGCCACTTTTGGTTCCGCCCCCAAAAAGTCACAGTGTGACATCATCATCAGGTTTTAGCCAAGTTTCTGTCAAACAGAGCACATCTATATTATGATCAGTTATCATATCATTCACAAAAAGTGTTTTCGTAGAAATGGATCTGATATTCAATAAGCCAAGCTTTATCATTTGTTTATCCATATTGCATTTGTTTTTTATTTGTTGAACCTCAATTAAATTGTTAGCCTTAACTTGGTTTGGACGTTTTTTGTATTTTCTAGTTCGGGGAACAGACACAGTCTCTATTGTGTGATATCTAGGTGAAAGAGTCTCTATGTGCTGAGAATTAACTGACCTCTGTGACGGGAGGCAGCTAGCAGACGGTCGGTTTAGCCAGTCTGTCTGCTTCCTGACCTGGGCCCAAGTTAGTCAAGTATAAACATTAAGACTATTTGCCATATTTCTAGAGAGAAGAGTGGCGCTAGCCCAGTAGGGACGAAGACCATCTCTTTTCAACAGGTCAGGTCTGCCCCAAAAGCTCGTCCAATTGTCTATGAAACCTATGTTATTCTGTGGGCACCACTTAGACATCCAGCCGTTGAGTGATGACAATCTGCTATGCATCTCGTCACCACGGTAAGCAGGGAGGGGACCAGAGCATATTACAGTGTCTGACATCGTGCTTGCAAGTTCACACACCTCTTTAAAGTTATTTTCAGTGATCTCCGACTGGCGAAGTCGAACATCATGGACTATGGTGGCTGGTGTCTCTATATTCACGTTCCGTACAATAGAATCACCAATAACTAGAACTAGATTTATTGACATGTTATAGCAATTTAAGGTGGATTAACAATCGGGTCCAGTCGGGTCTGTGTCTTCCTGGCGGGTTCAGGTCCAGCTTTCAAATAATATGCGGGCCCCTGTCGGGTCCGGGATATTTCTTGAATTTAATTGAACTACTGGTTTCGTCTGGTAAGAGATATCAGCGATATCGTTGACTTGATTGCAAATAAATGCACAGACACTATTTAACTGAACAGAGATGACATCACTGAATTCAATGATGAACTGCCTTTAACTATCATTTTGCATTATTGACACACTGTTTTCCTAATGAATGTTGTTCAGTTGCTTTGATGAAATCATTTTTTTTTTTTGTTTAAAGCACTATATAAATAAAGGTGACTTTTCTTGACTTGACAAGACCGGCGTCACGACCTGAAGGAACATAGAGAGTTTGAAATACAAATGCATTGCCCATAAGAAGGAATTCTCTCCATCACATTCATAGACAAACCTTCATACTGTATAATTGAACAAGAAGGACCTTGTGTGCATTGTTACTGTTTTACATGGAATTGATGTTGAAGGTTTTGAAATTATGCATCCAAGCATGGTATGGTAGTACCTTCACTTCTACCACAAAAGACTGTTTTGTAAGTAATCTTCCTGATGTATCTTAATTCTTTAGCATATCCAAAACCTCAGAACAACTTGAGGATGTAACAGAATCCATAGACTCTTTATTTTCTAGCATTTTAAATTAGGGCCGGGACTCGATTAAAAAAAATTATCTAATTAATTAGAGGCTTTGTAATTAATTAATCGAAATTAATCGCATTTTAATCGCATATAAATATTTGACCTGAGAACAGTGAGAAGTAATTTTTTTTCACATGGATTTATAGTATACCATTGAATAATGACTGAATACATAAGCTTAAGCAACAAAATAGTTTATTTTTGTTCAACCAAGTCTAGCAGACCAGTGCAATTTTTGCCATTAAGTGTAGCAATAGCATATTTAGAAACAATTTAGAAACAGTACATTTCAGAAATTCAGGTAGCTTATAGGTGCTGGAACCTTCTGTAAAGTGTTTTTTTAAGTAATACACAATACTGTCAATTACATTCAGAACATTGGAAACCCTGACTATTAGAAAACATCTCTCTGTTGCTTCAGAGGCCATAACATACTAAGTCCGACTCTCAATAACCTTGGCCAAAACAATAAAGAGTTCAATATAAACTTTTGCACCAACAAAATAACACATAGTTGAACAAAAAGTGTAAAGTCCACGCTAGCTGCTATATGTTTTGCGTTGAGGTGATACTTGAGGTTCGATCATGTGCTGCGGTGATATGCAAACGCTAGTTGGTGCTTCAGTATAATGGGTCCGCCGAAACGCATCCAGTGAGAAACGTTCCGCGGTACAAAAATAAGTTCTTAAAAATGTGGGAAATTTTTTTCTGTAATTAACTAATCTTAATTAACGCGTTATTTTTTGTGTAATTAATTAATCTAAATTAACGCGTTACAGTCCCGGCACTATTTTAAATATATATACTCCTTTATGCTTAAGGAAGTTTAAAGGGGAGGTGAAATTCTATTTCATGCATACTGAGTTTTTACACTGTTTAAGAGTTGGATTCCCATGCTAAACATGGACAAAGTTTCAAAAATTAAGTTGTACGATTGAAGGAGTATTTTTGTTCCCAAAATACTCCTTCCAGTTTGTCACAAGTTTCGGAAAGTTTTGGCTCTGTGTGACGTTAGATGGAGCGGAATTTCCTTATATGGGTCCTAAGGGCACTTCTGCCGGAAGAGCGCGCGCTCCCGTATAGCAGAGCACTGAGAGCACAACAGACATTCACTGATCAGAGCGAGAGCGTCGCGAAATGTCACAAAAGAAGTGTGTTTTTGGTTGCCAGGGCAAGACAACCCTGCACAGATTACCAAAAAAAAAAAAACAGCATTAAGGGACCAGTGGATGGAGTTTATTTTTACAGAGCATCAACGGAGTTGTGCAAGTGTTTTTTGTTTGTTCCCTGCATTTCGAAGATGCTTGTTTTACAAACAAGGCCCAGTTTGACGCCGGATTTGCACATCGTTTATTTCTTAAGGATGATGCAATCCCAACAAAAAAGGGTCACGATCGTGTGTTGTAACCGCAGGCGGTGAGTAAAACTGCTTCAAATATCTCTGCCTCCTTGTTAGTGCGTCCGCCTCCCATGCCGGAGACCCGGGTTCGAGCCCCGCTCGGAGCGAGTCGTTGCTGCTGCTGCTCTTGTTCAGTTTCAGCCTCTGGATCTGATTCTGGATCATAAATATACGCTGAATCTGACTGTTAGCCATGGTTTGTTTTGGATGATGGTTTTTTTTCCTCATGGTAATGTCACAACTTCCAAACGCTCTCAACGCAAAAGCCTACTGGCGCTCGTGATTCTTTAGCTCCGCCCACACGTCACGCCTCCAGCCGCTCGTGTTTTTCCGGGAAAAATCGGTACAAACTATCTTTCTCTTATGAATATAATAAAACTAAAGACTTTTTGAAGTTATGAAGGATGCAGCACTACTCTATAGGTACTCAAGATTAACAGGATATTGAGTGAAAACGAGCATTTCACCCCCCCTTTAAGGAAAAGTTTCTGACACCATGATATAATGAGCACACTCACACCCTAAAGAGAGCAGCCCGAAAAATAAAGCATAGCTGGAGGAAAACAAAACTAGAGGTATTTTGTATTGCTTGGCGGGAAAGTATTTGATTACTTTTCATCAATACAGTGGCTAAATTAATAAAAAATAAAGCATCTTTATCTTACTATCAATCTCTGTTGTTTAAAGTGATAAAATCTAACTTAATTCCCACCATATGTCTGATATTATTGATCAATCTTATCAGATTAATTTTGATCATTCACTTCTATTTTAAATCCAGTGAGTGCAGTGCACCTGCATTGCATTAGCTTGTCATTAACGTTTTCATTCATACCTATCACTGTTTTGTTTTCTCCTCTCATGCTCCAGTTTTTCACAACTGTGGTAAGAATATTTCATCAAGCACGGTGCGTAATGGCTTCTCCTGCTATTGTTATTTGCACCTCTTGCCACATGTACAGTTTATCTATCTCTGTCGGCGATGAGGGATTCACATGTAATAAATGCAGGGAAATAATTAGGCTGACAGAGTAGATTTCAGAATTAGAGACAAGCATTCAAACTTTAATTGAGGATAGTAAGAATGTTAAGGCTCTAGATACGGCTTTGGATGCGTCTAGCTCAGGGATTCCTGTACATTGTTCAGTTCCGGAAACTCCGGAAGCTCTTCTTTTCCGATCAAAATATTAAACAGGTTCTCCCCACTCAGTGATGCACCCACTGAGAAACCTGAAGAAAGTGCTCTAGTTATTGTTGATTCTATTGTACGGAACGTGAATATAAACACCAGCCACCATAGTCAAATGTTTACGGGAGCCAGAGCGCCTGACATCTTGGCAAATTAAAAATGCTGGCTAATGCTAAACGTAAATACAGTAGGATTTTTATTCATGCTGGCGCTAATGATGTTTGACTTCGCCAGTCGGAGATCACTAAAAATAACATTAAAAAGGTGTTCGAACTTGCAAGCATGATGTCAGACACTGTAATATGCTCTGGCCCCCTCACTGCTTACCGTGTTGACGAGATGCATAGCAGATTGTCATCAGTCAATGGCTGGATGTCTAAGTGGTGCCCACAGAATAACATATGTTTCATAGACAATTGGATGAGCTTTTGGGGCAGACCTGACCTGTTGAAAAGAGATGGTCTTCATCCCTCCTGGGGTGGTGCCGCTCTTCTCTCTAGAAATATGGCACATAGTCTTAGAGTTTATACTTGACTAACTGGGGCCCAGGTCAGGAAGCAGACAGACTCCTGGCTAAAACCCGAAGATTACATTATTTTAAATGTTTCCACCCCACAAGCCGCATCCAAAAGGCAAAGGGGGAGGTGTTGCTTCAATTTATAACTATGTTTTTAGGATTTTTCTCAGAGGGCAGTATAAATCGTTTGAGGTAATGGTGCTTCATATAACATTATCCAGAGAAACAAATGTTAATGAAAAATACCCTGTGATGTTTGTACTGGCTACTGTATACTGGCCACCAGGGCACCATACAGACTTTATTATATGTATTATATGTATTATAATAATTTTACATCCGAGTTCTGGCTGCAGATACAGTTTTAATAGTTGGTGATTTTAATATCCATGTTTATAATGAAAAAGATGCATTGGGATCAGCATTTATAGACATTCTGAACTCTATTGGGGTTAGACAACATGTCTCAGGACCTACTCATTGTCGAAATCATACTCTAGATTTAATACTGTCACATGGAATTGATGTTGATTGTGTTGAAATTATTCAGCCAAGTGAAAATATCTCAGATCATTATTTAGTTCTGTGCAAACTTCATATATCCAAAATTGTAAATTCTACTTCTTGTTATAAGTATGGTAGAACCATCACTTCTACCACAAAAGACTGCTTTTTAAGTTATCTTCCTGATGTATCCAAATTCCTTAGCATATCCAAAACCTCAGAACAACTTGATGATGTAACAGAAACTATGGACTCTCTCTTTTCTAGCATTTTAAATACAGCTGCTCCTTTACGCTTAAGGAAGCTTAAGGAAAACAGTCTGACACCATGGTATAATGAGCATACTCGCACCCTAAAGAGAGCAGCCCGAAAAATGGAGCGCAGCTGGAGGAAAACAAAACTAGATGTATTTCATATTGCTTGGTGGGAAAGTAACCTATCCTACAGAAAAGCATTAAAAACTGCTAGGTCCGATTACTTTTCTTCTCTTTTAGAAGAAAACAAACAACCCCAGGTATTTATGTAATACAGTGGCTAAATTAATGAAAAATAAAGCCTCAACAAGTGTTGACATTTCCCAACATCACAGCAATAATTACTTTATGAACTTCTTTACTTCTAAAATTTGAGATAAAATTGTAACCATTCAGCCGTCAGCTACAGTATCCCATCAGACAGTGCACTATAGATCCCCTGAGGAACAGTTCTGGAAATTCGGCTGAGACATGACAAGGCTCTGGGAGTTCAGCTGAGATTTGACGAGGCTCTAGTAGATCAGTGGTTACTTGACTTGGCTCATGAAGATCATTGGTGACTTGACCTGGCTCTTGAAGATCATTGGTGACTTGACTTGGCTCATGAAGATCATTTGTGACTGGACTTGACTCACAGAGATCATTGGTGACTTGAGTTGACTCTAACACCCAAGAGTCAAGTAAAACCACAGTTAGTGGTGACTTAACCTGCCTCTGGATGGTCAGCGGTGACCTGACTAGACTCTGGGAAATCAACAGGGTAGACTCTGGGAAATCAACAGGGACCTGATCAACAGGGACCGGACTTGACTCTGGGAAGTCAACAGGGACCTGACTTGACTCATGAAGTTTAACTGTTGTTTTACTTGACTCTTGGTTGCTAGTGGTGACTTGACCTGACTCTGGGACTCTGGGAAATCAACAGGGACTTGATCGATGGGGACCTGACTAGACTCCGGGAAATCAACAGGGCCTGATTGATGGGGACCTGACTAGACTCTGGGATATCAACAGGGATCTGATCAACGGAGACCTGACTAGACTCTGGGAAATCGTCTGGGACCTGATTTGACTCTGGAAAGTTGACTGGGACCCTGACTTGACTCTGGAAGATCAACTGTGGCTGCCATCTTGTGCAGTGGTGCTGGACTGGCGGCCATCTTTTGAGGCGGTGCTGGGCTGGCGGCCATCTTGTGCAGCGGTGTTGGGCTGGCGGCCATGTCATGATGGGACTCTGAAATGGCAGCCATTATGCGACGACACTCTGGACTGGCAACCATCTTGGGAAGACACTCTGGAGTGGGAGATACTGCAGAACTGTGGTGTTCCTCGTCCACAACACCCACAGTTAACGCAGAGCCATTGGATCTATGTAAATCTCCAGTGTCCAGTTTGGATCGTGTCGTGGCATAATTGATTCAGGAATGGCGTCAGGTATGTCAGGGATATCAGGGATATCAAGAATCATAAATGGTAATGAGCAGAGATCAGGGCAGACAGCAGAGAATCAGAGTTGGTTAAACAATTCAAGATCAGACACGGGAAGAACAAACACAGGGAAACCGCTCGGAAATGCTAGATGAGGCTAAACAAGACGTTGCCAAGTGTCTGTGTGTGAGTGCTGCTTATATGTGTGTAAATGAGGTGCAGGTGTGGCAAGGTGATTAGTGATGCAGTGACTCATGGGAGATGTAGTTCGGGTGTGGTGCAACAGTATGAGAGGTGCTAGTGTCCAAGTGATGATATGGTGACATGAGTTGGTTGATGGGTGGAATGGTGCTGAGTGGAGTACCCTCTACTGAAGTTCATGGGCAGACCAGCTAATGATCTTGACAAATTTCTTACTGCTAAATTCTGAAAAAAACAGAGGTGTTAATTATAGGACCTAAAAACTCTGCATGTAATAACTTAGAATGCTGTGTAAGACTTGACTTGCTGCTCTGTCAATTCTTCATCATCATTTAGGAACCTAGATGTGCTATTTGATAGCAATCTTTCCTTAGAAAGCCAAGTTTCTAGCATTTGTAAAACTGCATTTTTCCATCTCAAAAAATACATCTAAATTACAGCAATGTTCTCAATGTCAGATGCAGAAATGTTAATTCAGGCATTTATGATCTCAAAGTTAGATTATGTTAATGCTTTATTGGGTGGTTATTCTGCACACTTAGTAAACAAACTCCAGTTAGTCCAGAATGCAGCAGCTAGAGTTTTTACTAAAATCAATCAATCAATCAATCACCTTTATTTATATAGTGCTTTAAACAAAATACATTGCGTCAAAGCACTGAACAACATTCATTTGGAAAACAGTGTCTCAATAATGCAAAATGATAGTTAATGGCAGTTCATCATTGAATTCAGTGATGTCATCTCTGTTCAGTTTAAATAGTGTCTGTGCATTTGTATGCATGGAGAAAAAAAACCTTGGGAGAAACCAGGCTCAGTTGGGGGGCCAGTTCTCCTCTGACCAGACGAAACCAGTAGTTCAATTCCAGGCTGCAGCAAAGTCAGATTGTGCAGAAGAATCATCTGTTTCCTGTGGTCTTGTCCTGGTGGTCCTCTGACACAAGGTCTTTACAGGGGACCTGTATCTGGGGCTCTAGTTGTCCTGGTTTCCGCTGTCTTTCAGGGCTGTAAAGGTCCTTTCTAGGTGCTGATCCACCACCATGTCTGGATACGTACTGGAACAGGGTGATTGCAGAGACCCTCTGATCTGGACACAGACTGGATCTGGTGGCCACGGTGACCTCGGAACAAGAGAGAAACAGACAAATATTAGCGTAGATGCCATTCTTCTAATGATGTAGCAAGTACATAGGGTGTTATGTGAAGTGTTTCCGGTTCCGGTTTACCTAATTAATGCAGCCTAAAAATCCTTTAACGAATTTGGATATTAAAAGCATATTAGTATGTTATGTATAAGCCAGGTTAAAGAGATGGGTCTTTAATCTAGATTTAAACTGCAAGAGTGTGTCTGCCTCCCGAACAATGTTAGGTAGGTTATTCCAGAGTTTAGGCGCCAAATAGGAAAAGGATCTGCCGCCCGCAGTTGATTTTGATATTCTTTTTAAGTAATAAGCAATATTTTAAAATCTATAAGATGTTTGATAGGGAGCCAGTGTAGTGTTGACAGGACCGGGCTTATATGGTCATACTTCCTGGTTCTAGTAAGAACTCTTGCTGCTGCATTTTGGACTAGCTGTAGTTTGTTTACTAAGCGTGCAGAACAACCACCCAATAAAGCATTACAATCATCTAACCTTGAGGTCATAAATGCATGGATTAACATTTCTGCATTTGACATTGAGAGCATAGGCCGTAATTTAGATATATTTTTGAGATGGAAAAATGCAGTTTTACAAATGCTAGAAACGTGGCTTTCTAAGGAAACATTGCGATCAAATAGCACACCTAGGTTCCTAACTGATGACGAAGAATTGACAGAGCAACCATCAAGTCTTAGACAGTGTTCCAGGTTATTACAAGCAGAGCTTTTAGGTCCTATAATTAACACCTCTGTTTTTTTCTGAATTTAGCAGTAAGAAATTAATTGTCATCCAGTTTTTTATATCGACTATAAATTCCATTAGTTTTTCAAATTGGTGTTTCACCGGGCCGCAAAGAAATATAGAGCTGAGTATCATCAGCATAACAGTGAAAGCTAATACCATGTTTCCTGATGATATCTCCCAAGGGTAACATATAAAGCATGAAGAGTAGCGGCCCTAGTACTGAGCCTTGAGGTACTCCATACTGCGCTTGTGATCGATATGATACATCTTCATTCACTGCTACGAACTGATGGCGGTCATATAAGTACAATTTAAACCATGCTAATGCACTTCCACTGATGCCAACAAAGTGTTCAAGTCTATGCAAAAGAATGTTGTGGTCAGTTGTATAGTAGAGAATGAGTGGAACTGTTCCTCAGGGGGCCTATAGTGCACTGTCTGATGTGATACTGTAGCTGACGGCTGAATGGTTGCAATTTTATCTCTAATAGTATCGATTTTCGAAGTAAAGTTGTTCATAAAGTCATTACTGCTGTGGTGTTGGGAAATGTCAACACTTGTTGAGGCTTTATTTTTTGTTAATTTAGCCATTGTATTGAATAAATACCTGGGGTTATGTTTGTTTTCTTCTAAAAGAGAAGAAAAGTAATCAGATCTAGCAGTTTTTAATGCTTTTCTGTAGGATATGTTACTTTCCCGCCAAGCAATACGAAATACCTCTAGTTTTGTTTTCCTCCAGCGGGGCTCCATTTTTCAGGCTGCTCTCTTTAGGGTGCGAGTGTGCTCATTATACCATGGTGTCAAACTGTTTTCCTTAACCTTCCTTAAGTGTAAAGGAGCAACTGTACTTAAAGTTCTAGAAAAGAGAGTACAATAGAATCACCAGTAACTAGAGCACTTTCATCAGCTTGCTCAGTGGGTGCATCACTGAGTGGGGAGAACCTGTTTAATGTTTTGATCGGAACAGAAGAGCGGTGTTTTGACCCACGACTACGCTGCCTCACCGTCACCCAGTTGCCCTTCTGCAGGGGCTCTGCTGGAACCGGACAATGTACAGGAATCCCTGAGCTAGACGCATCCAAAGCCATATCTAGAGCCCTAACATTCTTACTGTCCTCAATTAAAGTTTGGATGCGTGTCTCTAATTCTGAAATCTTCTCTGTCAGCCTAACTATTTCCCTGCATTTATCACATGTGAATCCCTCATCAGCAACAGAGATAGATAAACTGTACATGTGGCAAGAAGTGCAAATAACGATAGCAGGAGAAGCCATTACTCACCGTGCTTGATGAAATATTCTTAACACAGTTGTTTGATGAACTTGTGAAAAAGCTGGAGCGAGAGAGAGGAGAGGAGAAAAGAAAACAGCGATAGACACCAATGGAAATGCTAATGACAAGCTAACGAGTGCTAACGCTTTGCAGGTGTACTGCACTCACGGATATAAAATAAAAGTGAACGATCTAAATTAATCTGATAATATCAGATATATGGTGTGATATACACCATATGGTATTTTATCACTTTAAAAAACAGAGAGTGATAGTAAGATAAAGATTCTAGAGAAAAAAATAGAAACAGCTACACAGAGCTACGATTAGCTACAACAAGGCCAGCAGGAAGTAGAGAAAACACTGTCCAACTATAAGAGTGAAGACACCTGAGTGCAATTAACAGGTGTGCAATTACCGTGATGAAGGGACAAGGCTTTGTGGGAAATGAAGTGCCTGAGGTGAGGTACCTATGGGGAAGTGAGACCACTAGTGGACACCCAGGGAAACACAGACCAGACACAGTGACGCAGAACCTGATTTTACCAAGTGAAACATATTCCTGGAACAACATTGTGATTAACCAATCAAATTTGAACAATGTGGCGAGTGGGGCGGGGCCGAGAGGCGTGGGAACGAGGAGTGAGGCCAGGTGTAGTGATTGGAGATGAGCTACACCTGAGCCCCACCGTCGGTATCGAGTCCCACGTAGGAGATGGAAGGATATAAAACTGGAGTGACGACCGTGAAGGATGAGAGAGGACCAGGCCTGGACAATATTTTATGTGTTTACTTTTTATTTGTGCGCATCAGTCGCCGTGAGGGGCTGACGCGCTGTTTTGTTTATTTTTGGATTATTAAAGTATGTTTTGATTGTGCGCCGGTTCCCGCCTCCTTCTTCCCGATGTATATGGAGTTTTTATCGTTACAAACAAGTTTATAGATTTTGTGAAGTTTACGCTTAAAATAACTGTTTGGTGCTTGTACATCAGTGTCATTCATCTATCATTTCCTCTGATTTTAAGGATCACTCATGGTTAAAGTTAGGTTTAGGTGTAGGGATATGGTCAAGACTACATTTTTTGAGTAAAATATTGTTCCAGGGTCAACAAAATATGTTGACCTAGGAACACATCTAACTCAGCAATATCAGGACGTGCCACCGTGACATATGGGCACTATTTTCTCTAATGCATTAGAAGCTGTTGCCCCCATCAAATTGAAAAAGGTTAGAGAAAAACATACTGTGCCATGGTATAACAGTAATACTCACTCTCTCAAGAAATAAACTTGTAGTCTTGAACGCAAATGGTGAAAAACTAACTTGGAAGTTTTTAGAATTGTTTGGAAAAACAGTATGTCGAGCTATAGACAGGCTCTAAAAACTGCTAGGGCAGAGCATATCCACAAACTCATAGAAAATAACCAAAACAATCCAAGGTTTTTATTTAGCACAGTGGCTAAATTAACAGATTACTAGATGCCACCATTCCATCAATGTTTAATAGTAATGGCTTAGATAATAATGAATTTCTTCACTGATAAAATAGATAACATTAGAAATACAATAGCGAATGAAGATTCTACACCGTCTAATACTTCAGTTTCATCCATCGCACCCAAAGATAAACTACAGTGCTTTACAACTATAGGACAGGAAGAGCTAAATAAACTTATCACTGTATCTAAACCAACAACATGTTTATTAGATCCTGTACCCACTAAATTACTGAAAGAGTTGTTACCTGTAGCCGAAGAACTGCTTCTCAATATCATTAACTTGTCGTTATCTTTAGGTCACGTCCCAAAATCATTCAAGCTGGCGGTTATTAAGCCTCTTATTAAAAAACCAAAACTAGATCCTAGTGAACTGGCAAAATATGGGCCTATTTCAAATCTTCCATTTATGTCGAAAATTTTTGAAAAAGTTGTGTCTGCTCAATTGATCTCCTTCCTGCAAAAAAATTATCTGTATGAGGAATTTCTGTCAGGTTTCAGGCCCCACCATAGCACAGAAACTGCACTTGTTAAAATTACAAATGACCTGCCCTTTGCGTCAAATCAAGGCTGCATCTCATTGCTAGTTTTACTTGATCTTAGTGCTGCGTTCAACACCATAGATCATGACATACTCATAGATCGATTACAAAACTATACAGGTATTCAAGGGCAGGCTCTAAGACACTTTAGATCCTACCTGTCAGATTATACCATTTTGTTTATTTAAATGGGGAGTCATCTCATTTATCACCAGTAAAATATGGAGTGCCACAAGGATCCATCCTAGGTCCCCTTTTGTTGTCAATATACATGTTGCCACTTAATAATCTAAGCTAACAGAGTGTGTTAAAAGTGTAAAAGATTAGATGACCAATAATTTTCTCCTATTAAATTCGGATAAGACAGAGATATTAATTATTGGACCAAAAAACAGTACACAGAATCTTTTAGATTACAATTTGCAGCTAGACGGATGTACTGTTACTTCCTCTACAGTCAAAAATCTGGGTAATATATTAGACCGCAACTTGTCTTTTGAAAATCATATTTCCCATCTTAGAAACATTGCCAAGCTACGAAACATGTTATCTGTTTCTGATGCAGAAAAGCTAGTTCATGCATTCATGACCTCTAGACTGGACTATTGTAATACACTTCTAGGTGGTTGTCCTGCTTCTTCAATAAACAAGCTACAGGTAGTCCAAAGTGCAGCAGCTAGAGTCCTTACCAGGTCAAGAAAATATGATCATATTTCCCCAATTTTACATTCTCTGCACTGGCTACCTATTAAGTTCCATGTCAGTTACAAATTATCATTACTTACCTACAAGCCTTCTACCACGTTACAACCCATCACGCTCCCTAAGGTCACAAAACGCTGGACTTTTGGTAGTTCCTAGGATAGCAAAGTCCACTAATGGAGGTAGAGCTCCCAAACTCTGGAATAGCCTTCCTGATAATGTCCGGGGTTCAGACACACTCTCTCTGTTTAAATCTAGATTAAAAACGCATCTCTTTCACCAAGCATTTGAATAATGTATCTCTTAAATTGTGAGTGTAGTTGCATCTGATCAAATGCACATTCTTATTCTTTATCTTGGGTTAAACTACTTAATTTAACTTTTTTGGAACAGCAGCTATGCTAATGATGTCTCTATTTGTTTCTATGTTTTGGCACAGGGTTTACATCCCGTGCTAACTAGTGCCGGATTTCAACCAAAATTACCTGGAACATTCGTACCAGGAACTTTTTTCCCCAGGAACCTTTTCCCCCCTCGGGATTATGATGTCCGCGACGATGCAAATCCAGTAATTCTGCAAACAGCAGTGTACTTGATAACTTTAGTCAGGTCGCCTTGACTACTTCAATAAACGAAATTTACAATAAAACGAAATAGGACATCAAATACCACTGCCTCCTTTCGTTTTCATTTAAACAGAATAACAGCTGCAGAAATGTACTTAGTTCAGGGATATGTGTACATATACAGTCATTACAATGAAATGAAATACTATATAAATTTGCCTTTTTTGAGGCTGCTCTTGGTGGATACGTGATTACTGAGCTCTCACTGATCATGTGGAGCTTACCGTCTCCGAACTCGGCAAAAACACATTTTTAAATAGACCCTGTCTTTATAAATAAACCACAGATTTGAGTTTTAAACAACTACATTCTCGCCTGAAATACTTTTAAAACTACATTTCATGACACAATAACAGTAATATTTAAAAAATGATCCGAATAAATGGGGGTTGAACTCAGTCAATGCTGGGATTTTTAGTGCACAAGTCCCGCCCCTGAGAGTTCCGGAACTTTAAAAAAGTACTACCTCGCCAGCAGGGACTTTCTGGGGGGCATTTTTTTACCCAGAACTTTATTTAGATCCTGGTTCCTGTGGTGGAAACACACCGAGTACTAGCCCAAAGTCGCTAGTTACTGGCTTAAGTTCCCATGGTGGAAATGCGGCATAGGATTTACACAAGCTCCAGTCTGGATCCAGAACACCTGAGAATAGATGATACTGAACCTCAGAGGACCCCAGATGATGCTAACCTTGAATCAACAAACAGAACTAACAAATATTGCTACAAGTGTGACTGCATCATATAATAATTGCTGTTAATAATCTTCATCGCCTGGCTGACAAAGTCTTGTATAAATATTTCTGAAATCCTGTCATATGCACATAAACACAGTCACCATTTATAAGCTACCACTAAATATTATAGAAACTTCATTTTCTGTAAAGTTGCTTTGTAACGATTTGTATTGTAAAAAGCACTATACAAATGAACTTGAATTGATTTGATTTGAATTGAATTTGACCTCCAAACCAAACTCCAGTGTTATTTGGATGGCCATGTGGTCTGTTGAAAGCACTGTAAAAGAGGTGAGTGAATTAGTAAGAGTGGGCATGCAAATTGAGAGAGATTTTGAAGAAGCCAAGAGGTATTGAAATCAGGCCATTACTGAAATGCAGAAGCGCAAGAACCAAACTGACAGAGATACCCATCACAAGTCCAATCCCTCACACGCAAGTGTTCTGCAGTCTGTTCCTTATGCCAACATGTTGAACTTGAAGTTTCTCGTCCTGCCAATGTTGATCCGAGGGAGATATTTTCAAGCTATGATGGATATGGGAAGTTCACTGACTCTAATAAAAGAATCCTGTTGGAGACAGTTGAGTCGCAAAGAACAGCTGAATTCTAGTCATGGTCAGACCTTCAAACAAACTAATGGCCAAGTGTTATCAGCTTTGGGGATGTGGAACTGAGAATGTGAAGTGCAAGGAAGGAGGTATGATTTGACTTTGTATGTGATGAAGGACAAAGATCTCACTGTACCTATCATCTTGGGTATGGATTATTTGATGTCTATGGGAATAAACTTGAATTTTCATAAAGCCCAATATACCTTACCTACCTCAAATCACTGCCATGAAGAGACATTCCCATTCATGTCATCCAATTCTTCCAATGCATTGATATCTTTCTACCTTGCCTTGCCCCCACCAGAAGAGTCACCTGAGACGCAAACATTTATCCATCAACTGGTCACCAGTGCAGACACATCTCCAGAATACAGGTCACAGCTCAAGCATCTGATGAGAGAATGGCCCACTGTTTCTACCAACGAAATAGGACACACGGATGTAGTCAAACATCTCGTTATAACCACCAGTGAAGTACCTATCCTTAAGAGACCTTACAGAGTATCACCTGAGAAACAGCAATTCATCGAACAAGAAATCAAGGTAATGTTGGACAAAAACATCATTAGGCCTTCACTTTCTCCATGGGCTGCTCCGGTGGTCCTGGTACCGAAAAAAGGAGGTGGTCAGAGATTCTGTGTCGATTTTAGAGGTTTGAATTCAAAGACGTACTTGGACGGTTATCCCAGGCCACGGCTACATGAAATCCTCGAGTCTGCATGGAGCAGCTATCTTTAGTACCCTCGACCTCAAAAGCGGATACTGGCAAGTTGAGATGGAGCCAGAGAGTATCCCTAAAACTGCTTTTACTACAGCGTCGGGATTATATGAATTTCTTCGTTTACCTTTCGGCCTTAAAAACACTGCCGCCACATTTCAGCGACTTATGGAGTTGAAAGACGTGAGGGGTAAGAGTTGTTTCGTATATATTGACGATGTCGTGGTTTACTCCAAGTCAGAGGAAGAACATCTAGCCCATCTAGGAGAAGTATTCCAGTGTCTGAGTCGGGCAGGTCTCACTCTCACTCAAGTGCAATATAATGCAGAAATCCTTGAAGTTTTTTGGACATGTAATTTCAGCAGAAGGAATTAAAACTGACCCTGCTAAAGTTGAAGCAGTAGCCACATTTCCTGTTCCCAAATCACTGAAAGAGGTGCAACGTTTCTTAGGTCTAGCAGGATGGTACCACAGATTTATCCCTCAATTTTCTGAGAAAGTGACCCCCCTTTATTGCTTGAAAAGCAAAGGAGCTACTTGGACTTGGACAGAGGAGTGTGAACGTTCTTTTGAATTGATCAAGCATGAATTGACCAGTGCCCCAGTTTTAATTGCCCCAGATTTTTCAAAGCCTTTTAGAGTCCAGACTGACGCGAGTGACCTTGGTTTGGGAGCCGTCCTTACCCAAGACATAGATGAGGTGGAACATGTCATTGCTTACGCCTCACGTCTCTTGTAAGGAGCTGAGAAATCAGGATGCAGGCAGCCAAAAGATCATCGAAAAAACCAAAACATCTTCTGATCCCACACGCATTCATTTCCTGTTGAAAAATGGATTTCTATTCCGCAGCATGCCACAAGGACCGGGAGGGCCCAAACTTCAAATAGTCATACCCACCAGCTTAAGACAAGATTTTCTCAACTATGCACACAACAACCCTCTAAGTGGACATCTTGGCAGACTTAAAACTCTGCTGAGACTTGTGGACATTTGCTACTGGCCCACTATGCGCTCAGATGTGTGGAAACATTGTAAGGAGTGTCATGTATGTCAACAACACAAGCCATCCGTTTCAAAACTCGCCAGCTATATACAGTCTACGCCAGTAGTTGAACCCGGACATATACTGGGAGTTGACCTCATGGGACCATTTCCCAGAAGTGCTAAGCAGAATGAACATCTCTTAGTAATTGTGGAATACTGCTTAAAATGGGTGGAATTTTTCCATTTACGTGTCCCAAAAGCTCCATAGATTGCATGTATCCTGGTGTAGGAGATCTTCACTAGATGGGGTACCCCAGTGTATCTGGTGTCTGACAGAGGAACTCAGTTCACCTCACAATTAATCTGACAAGTCTGCATGCAATGGAGTGTCGTTCAAAAGCTAGCCACGACTGCACACCCTCAAACAAACCTCACAGAACGGGTCAACCGTACTCTAAAAATCATGATTGCCTCGTATGTTCAAGACTACCACCGCCATTGGGATAGATGGTTGGCATAGTTCTGTTTTGCCATCAACACGGCATGGCAAGAGAGTACAGGATTCACTCCGGCAGAAGTCATGCTGGGTCGAAAGTTGAAGGGTCCTTTAGAAAGAGCAATTATCAAATCACCTGACCCAGATAACCCAGCATACCCAATTCTGGAGAAGTACAAAGAGTTGATCCAGACTGTACAAAGGAATGTAGCACGAGCCTAAGGGAAACAATGTCATTACTACAACCTACGAAGGCGACCAGCTCACTTCCAAGTTGGAGACTGGGTTTGGGATCGTACTCATCCTCAATCACGGGCTAGTGATGGTTTTATGGCCAAGCTTGTGGTAAAACGGAAAGGTCCTGCTAGAGTGATCAAATGTCTGGGTCCTGTAAATTACTCCGTGTCCTTTGTTGATGATCCTGATCATGTTCAAAACTTAAAGCCATTTCATGGTATTGTGCAAACCCTTTCTAATTAAGGGGGGGGGGTATGTAACAGTCACTGTCTGTCACATTATTTACTTGTCCTTATGGTCAGTGCTATGTTCATCCCATCCACTAGGGGACACCAGTAGCATCTATACCTTGTGTATAAAAGAGGAAGCAGAAGAGTAAGAGGTAGCTTCAGTTTGAGTAACCACATGGTTAATGGCTGTTCTCTTAAAAAAACCTGGCTTGAAAAACTTTTGTTTGCTGCTCAGCTAGGATTTTTGCATTACATGGAACTTACATTGCCTTGAGTGCTGGAATGAGAATTTGCTGGGGTGCTTAGGACAAAGCAACTGCCCAAGGATTGTATTCCAAGACTCCCGGACTACAACCAGAAGAATACTTCCTTCCATCAATACCTACCATTTGCAGATAAGACTGTTCATTCTTAAGACTGCTCACTTGATCAACTTCATTATTCATCAATATCTTTATGGGACATTTCACACTTATCCACTCACACCATTACGTTTTATGTGATTTATTTCATGTTTGAGTTTGTTTGTTTGTTTGTTTGTTCGGTGTTTATGGTGCACTGTTCATGTAAAAATTCAATATATGCTGAGAAAAGATTTTCTTGTTTTTTGTTGATATACGTATACCCTGAACACAGAATCCAATAGGATAGAGTGCAAGATTGATTCCCCCTCATTCTTCTGTAGCAGGCCTGGTTTAAAATAGCTGGGACAGTTATAGTATTGATCTATTGTTCTCATTCATTTCCCATTCATCTCACTTTGATGGTGTAATCATATTTTATTCTGTATTTAAATGCTTTGGCAAAACTGTAACTCAAATCTCATAGAGAGAGAGTGAACTGAAGGCAAAAGCACTGAGAGTCTTCTACATGATTAAAAACACTATTCAACATGAAATTTCAATTCAAACCTGGCTAAAAATCCTAAAATCAATAATTGAACCAATTGCTCTGTATGGCAGCGAGATATGGGGGACCTCTAAAAACCCAAGATTTTTCAAAATGGGAAAAAGAAGAAATCGAAACTCTGCATACACAAATTTGTAAAAAATATTCTAAAAGTAAACAGATCAACGCCAAACAACTCATGCAGAGCTGAATTAGGACAATACCCCTTATTGATCAGTATCCAAAAGAGAGCGGTGAAGTTCTACCAGCACCTGAAGCGCAGCGAGCCGAGCTCATACCAGGCTGAAGCCCTGCGGTGTCAGGAGACTTTGACAATCCTTTAATTTACCATTTTTCGGACAAATTACATAATTACATTACTACACATAATATAACTACACACAAATTCCACCACACCATACGTAATAAATATTACAATTTAAAAATTTTCTAAACACCTCACAGTTTAAAAACAGATCAGAAAAACAAACCATTCGTTGTTTAAGAGAAATAAAAACAATTAGAAATTAATTTGCAGAGAACCATCAATATCAATTTCACATAAACACTTTTCCACTCCCCAAGTATATTTAAATGTTTCTATGTCTTTAATCAGTTGATAGTACGCATGTTCCACCGTTAGCCTTGATTTGACTAAACCCTTTAAGATAGCCACTGCATCGGTTGACCCCACACCATTTAGTTTACCTTTACGTGACAGCCATATTGCCATTTTGGCCTGCCCAAACAAAAAGTTTAGCATCACGTGGATCTGCTTTCTATTTTTTTTATACATGGGTCCATAAATAAAAAGTACAGGTGAGAACACTTCTCCTAAAATTCTACACCATTCTTCTATTTGAGATAGCAAAGCTTCAAGTCTACCACAGTAAAAAAACAAATGCAAAACAGTTTCTGTTTGCCCACAAAATAGACATTCCTCCCCTACCTGTGGATCAATGTGTGCTCTGTATCTGTTTGTTGCTATTAAACCATGCACAATTCTCCACTGAAGGTCCCCGCACCTTTTTTCAAAGGGAGGTTTGTACAAGGTCCCCCAGCTTCTTTTAGGGGAAGTGCCTGGTCCAAAATCCTCCTGCCATTTAGATTCTTTTAGTCCTTCTAAAGAGTTCATATGTGAGACTTTGACACATGTGACATACAGTGCTTTTTTCCCAGTTTCACTGAAAAGTTCCATTTCAGGAGTCTTGAAGGTAAGCAAAATCCCTTCCCTTTCTTGAAAAGCATTAAAAGCAGGTGCAATTTTTAACTCTGGGAAAGGAACATCTATATCTTCATTTGATGTCTCCAAACCACGTTTAAAATCCGTTGGCAAACGTTCAAAGAGCTCATTCAACAGTCTCTGTGTCAAGCGAATTGACCTCACCCCCAGCTTAGCGGCCAGCATCTCAGCAGACATCCATTCATTCGTTGTTATTAAATGTCCAATCTTTGTTATTCCAACATTCCTTAAAACAGTCCTCATTGTTGATGACTTCAAATTGTCCAAGTCCACAACAGGATTGTACAGCAGGGGTTCCTCTCTCATCCAAAGGCCTCTCACATCCTGGAGATTCCTTGATACATTTAATATTTTCCAGGCTTTCAACATAGACTGATAAAAAGGTGTCAGTCCAGACAAATCCATTCCTTGAGTGTCCATTAGAAAGAAATGTCGGTCTAGCCCCATATTGCCTGCTTTTCTTAAGAGGGCACAAGCTACTCCAGTCCAGCTTACATCTTTTCCATAAAGTAGTCTTTTTGCCGTCTGAAGCCTGAAAGTCTTTATTCTGCTTCTAATGTCCACCAATCCTTGGCCTCCTTCTTGTCTAGGTAGATATAACGCAGATGCTCTCAGCCAATGTTGACCAGACCAGAAGAAATTCACCAGACGTTTTTGAACACTTTCCACCAATTCCTCAGGGGGTTCTAAGACAGTCATTTTATGCCATAAGGATGAGGCAACAAGGTTGTTGCAGACCAAAACTCTTCCCCTGTACGATAGCTGGGGGAGCAGCCAATGCCAGTGAGACAACCTTGCACTCACCTTTTCCATCAGGCCCTCCCAATTCTGTTTCTTATATTCCTCTCTACCTAAAAATACCCCTAAGTACTTTAACCCAGCCCTTCCCCACTGTAATCTAGCTGGAAGCTGCGGTCCATTATAATCCACACCACACCATAGTGCATCACTTTTATCCCAATTTACTTTGGCAGATGAAGCTTTCCCATAACTCAGCAAAATATCTTTTAAAACCTGAACATCATATCCATTTCTTAAAACCACAGTGATATCATCAGCATATGCTGAGATTTTCACACAATCATTACAATTTAGAACATTTGTCTGTAACCCCGTTAGCTTTTCTCTCAATTTACAGAGGAGAGGTTCAATGACCAAACTATATAGTTGCCCTGAGAGTGGGCATCCCTGTCTTATGCCTCTTTGTACCTTAACAGGAACACTTAGTCCACCCGCCATTTTTATCATACATGTGGCATTATTATACAACAATTTTATCAATGAAACAAACTTGTCTCCAAAACCAAAAGCCTTTAAAACCTTGAAAAGAAACTGGTGATCAACTCGATCAAAAGCCTTTTCCTGATCTAATGATAAAATTCCTATATCAACATTATTTTCCAAGGCATAATCAATAACATCACGCACTAAATGCAAATTATCAGTGATACATCTATCTTTTATACAATAGGATTGATCTTTGTGTATAATTCTGTGCATTATCTTGTTTAACCTGTTAGCCAAACACTTTGATATTAGTTTATATTCGGAACATAAAAGTGCAACCGGTCTCCAGTTCTTTATTAAGGTAAGATCACCTTTCTTGGGAAGTAGGGTTAAAACTGCTCGTTGACAGCTTTTAGGCATCAAACCTATTCGAAAAACTTCTTTTAGTACTTCGTGGAAATCAGTTCCAATTAAGGTCCAGAAGTGCTTATAAAACTCGCCAGGTAGACCATCTATACCTGGGGTACGACCTGAGGCAAGTCCTGATACCGCAGCACTTAATTCACCAAAGGTAAGTTCTGATTCCAAAGTTTTTTTATCTTCAGCGTTTAAACAGGGAAGGTTCTGTAAAAGTTCATTCTGGCTCTTCTCATCTGTGTTTTCAGCAGAATATAACTTAGAATAAAAGTCCACTGCCAATCTTCGCATTTCTACGGGATCGCTTGTATCATGACCATTACTGTTTTTCAAACTAAGCATTTTATTTTCTTGTACACTTTTATGTTCCAAGTTAAAAAAAAAAGAAGTAGGCCCATCCATATCTTTCAATAACATAAACCTGCTCCTCACAAGAGCACCCTTAACTTTCTCATTTAGAACAGAACTCAACTTTAATTTCTTATCACTCCACTCTTGTACATACGCATCAAGATCTCTCATCATGTTCTCTTCAATGACTAGAATTTCTTTCTCAATCCCTTCCAAAGTTCGTTTCAAACACAAAGTTGAGTAAGATGTATATTGTTGACAATATTCTCTTATATGTGTTTTACCAATTTCCCACCAGAGAATTATGTTTTCATATCTGCATTTTTCGCTTTTCCAAGTTTCCCAAAAATGCTTAAAGGATTCACAAAAAAACTTATCTTGAAGTAACTTTACATTAAAATGCCAATATGACCTCTTATTTCTTCTCGATATCAAAGTACAGTCAACAGTAATAAGCTTGTGATCAGTAAAATATGTGGGGATAATAGCTGTATGTACAACTCTATTTTTCATATTATTTGATAAATACAATCTATCTAAACGTGCAGCTGAAATTCTCCCCTCATTCACCTTTACCCAAGTATATTGTTTTACCATAGGATTGTTTTCTCTCCAACTATCCGTGAAGTTAGAAATTTTTACAATGTTAGCTAAAACCGTAGGTGACTGAAAATTAGGTTCTTCTCCATTTCTATCAAGAGATGGATCAAGTGTACAGTTCCAATCCCCTCCTAAAATGATCAAATCATTAACCTGCTGTTGTTTTAAGAAGATCTTCAATTTATTAAAAATATTTATCCTATCAGATCCAATATTAGGTGCATATATATTAACAAAAACAAAAAACAGACCATTAATATCAGCTCTAACTGCCAATAACCGTCCTGGTTCAATTTCTTTTTTTGACAGAATTCTAACTTTAGTGGTAGGAGAAAAAAGAATTGCAGCTCCTGCACTCAGGTTAGTCCCATGAGTAAGAACACACTCATTACCCCACCACAGTCGCCAGTCAACCTCATTATTCATATCACTATGAGTTTCTTGCAGGAAAATCACATCTAAATTTTTCAACCTGATAAATTCTATTATATTTCCTGCCTTCTTCCTATCCCTCATCCCATTAACATTTAAGGATCCCACCCGTAAAGTGTCCATCAGAAGAAGAGAGAGAAAAAAGACAGACAATAAGAAAAGCGTATTACCCATAGTGATTATTTGTTAGATTTTTTACCCCTCTTTGGTCCAAATTTTTCAGTTTTACCTTTATGTCGAATTGCAGTGATGTGTTTTCTTAG
>NC_039298.1:6909504-6917004 GCF_003368295.1 Carassius auratus | reverse complement strand
TTTTTTATCTACATATCTGTACATCTATATATCTGTATAACTTGTTCACTGTTTATTGCTTTGGCAACATTGTGCTGTTTCACAGTCATGCCAATAAAGCTCATTTGAATTGAAAATTGAATTGAATTGAATTGTGTTCACTGTGCTCTCAGAGAGAGAGAGAGAGTGTGTGTGTGTGTGTGTGTGTGTGTGTGTGTGTGTGTGAGAGAGAGAGAGAGAGAGAGGACGACACAGACAGAGATGGCAGCCGAGAGAGCAGAGAGTGTGTTCACTGTGCTCTCAGAGAGAGAGTGTGTGTGTGTGTGTGTGTGTGTGTGAGAGAGAGAGAGAGAGAGAGAGAGAAAAGACACAGACAGAGATGGCAGCCGAGAGAGCAGAGAGTGTGTTCACTGTGCTCTCAGAGAGAGAGAGTGTGTGTGTGTGTGTGTGTGTGTGAGAGAGAGAGAGAGAGAGAGAGAGAAAAGACACAGACAGAGATGGCAGCCGAGAGAGCAGAGAGTGTGTTCACTGTGCTCTCAGAGAGAGAGTGTGTGTGTGTGTGTGTGTGTGTGTGAGAGAGAGAGAGAGAGAGAGAGAGAAAAGACACAGACAGAGATGGCAGCCGAGAGAGCAGAGAGTGTGTTCACTGTGCTCTCAGAGAGAGAGAGTGTGTGTGTGTGTGTGTGTGTGTGAGAGAGAGAGAGAGAGAGAGAGAGAAAAGACACAGACAGAGATGGCAGCCGAGAGAGCAGAGAGTGTGTTCACTGTGCTCTCAGAGAGAGAGAGTGTGTGTGTGTGTGTGAGAGAGAGAGAGAGAGAGAGAGAGAGTTCCATTCAACAGCAGCAGCAGCATGAAAATGAGCTCCTGATTTTTTACTTTTAAATGTTATTTTGAGACAAGACAGATGATCAGTTTTTATATAATTATATCAATTAAGACCTTCTGCAACATATTAACTGCAAAAGAACATTGACTCAACAAAGAAAAATCTGCAGAAGACAACTAGCAGACAACCAACTGACAGAAGGCTTAAAGGTCCCACAACTACCACGAGAGAGAGGAAAAGAGGAACTCCGAGTGAGTACACAAAATACCTACAATCAACAATCAACAACCTTTGTTTTGGAGAAAGATTTGCCCAAAAACTGTGATTTAATTAAGCTACAATATAAGGGCTAACTCCAGTAGATATAAACATTCATAAAACAACAACAACAACAACAAACTGCCAGCAACTGTCAGAATATTTGAAAAATGACAGAATCAATCCCTATAACATACCCATCTAAAGCTACCAATGAAATCCTAAAGAAGAAACATAAAGATAAGCTCCTGAAGGACAGTCCAGAAACCCTGTACTCTGACCTGTACAGGAATGGAGAGGTCAGTAACATCATATTCCACACAGAAGACCCTGAAGCCTGGCACTCAGCAATCAGACATCATTACCCCACAGTCATCAGAAAGGGCATCAGTAATGGATGGAAGCTACAGATCAAGGAAGGGGAGGAGTCAGATTCAGATGTCATGATAACAGCCAACCTGTATAAAAATGGGACTGTAATGATTCAGGGCAAGCTGAAACAATTTGAAAAGGACTTCCTGCTAATTAAAGAAAAAGCTCAGCAGAACAAGATCAGCCCTAAAACACAAAAGATCATCCCTAATACACAAAAGTGTGCAGAAGAGCCCTCGACGTCCAGCCATCAGTCCAGAGATGACAGTGAGGAGATCTCCCTTCTACACAGCATCATCAGTGACATGAAGGAGAAGTTCAGGGAGATGGAGCTGGAGCTGGTGCAGCTGAGAGAGGAGATGCATGGAGCAGTGAAGGAGACGGATCCAACACAGAGAGAAGCAGATTACAGGAAAGAAATAGAAATGCTTAAGAAAGAAACTCAAGAAATGAAAAAACAGGGAGAAGAGTACAGAAATCAGCTGTCTGTAATGAGGGAAGAGATGAGAAAGCTGAGAGAGTCCCACATAATAGAGCGGTCAGCTGTGGAGAAGCAGTCGACTCAGAGAGGAGACCAGCAGAGTTTAGAGGAGACTCGAGAGACCCGGTCCAGCAGAACTCCTCCAGCAGACTCCTGCAGTCCATCACAGCCTCACATTGTACTCCTCATGGACTCCAACGGCAAGTTCATCGATGAAAGGAGACTTTTTCCCAGAAAAAACGTCAGAAAAATCTGGTGCCCAAACACAGAGAAGGCCCTGGAGCTCTTGTGTGAAGAACAGCTGGGTTCCCCCAGCCACATCATCATCCACACCGGCACGAACGACCTCCGAGCTCAGAGAGAGAGAGTAGCTACAGCTCTCATCAATGTGACTGAGAAGGCATCCTCCAACTTCCCCAACTCAAAAATCATCCTCTCCACCCTGCTATTGCGCTCGGACTTCCACCAGGACACCATCAGGCATATAAATGCTAGAGTATCCAGAGACTGTGCCCTAAAGCCCAATGTACACCTGGTTCAGCACCCCACACTGAATCTCAGCAGCCTGTACGACCATGTCCACCTCCACAGAAGGGCTGTCCCCATCTTTGCTAAAACCCTGAAGGACATCGCACTCAACCGCAGCTCCAGCACACCGCAGCGACTTCATGGACAGCCCATAGAGCTACTGCAGGGACACCACTTCACCTCTGACCGGAGGAAGCCCACGACAGGTTCTGTGTTCCCCCCTGGACAGCAGCGCATGAACAGGCCTGAAGCCCCCTCACCTTCTCATCAGCCGGGCAGCAGATCACTGACCCCCTGCAGCCCCAGCACAGCCCCCAGCCAGCCGACCTCATCGCCCTGCAGAGACCTCAACAACATCCAGCACATGCTGACCCTGCTGTGCTCACACCTCATGGGTTAGTGACTCAAAAAAAAAAAAAATGTATATAATTACATTGAGAATGAAAAAGAAAAGAATTGAAAATGTATATGTGTGTGCGTGTGTGTGCGTGTGAAAATGTGTTTTATTTCTACTTATTTTAAATGAGACTCTTAGAAACCTTTTAATTATTCTTGAAAAAAAAAAAAAGAAAAAAAAAAAAAAAAAAGGTATGGATGTGTATGCATGTATATGAGTTAATTTTTTATTTTTATATCAGATTTTAGAAACCTCATATTATTTATACTTTTTGAAGAAAAAAAAAACTATATAATATGAATATGATATTTGTATATTATTCTTTACCTAATGTAAACATTTCACTTATTTTCTTGGATCACAATATTTAATATATTCTTCTTGATTTGTCAATTCAATATACTGATGTCTGTCTTGTTTTGAAATAACAAATGTGATTATTTAATGAGCTCATATTCCCTGAAAGTCACATGTTGGAATATTCAAGGACTGAGGTCCTCTGTTTTTGGTATCAAGAGCCAACATTCAGACTTTAAAAAAGAAATTGAGAATTCTGATATTATAATACTACAGGAAACATGGAATGTTAAAGATTTGTCCACTGGCTGTCCCATTGGATTTAGGGAAATAGTTGTCCCATCGACGAAACTAAGAGGGGTGACTCAGGGCAGAGAGTCAGGGGGAATGCTGATATGGTACAGAGCACACCTCATAGACTCAATCACAGCTATTCAAATCGGAAAATTTAACATTTGGTTAAAAATCCAAACAGACATTGTCTCCACAGACCGTCCCATATTCTTGTGTGCTATATACCTTCCCCCAGCTGAGTCCCCCTATTACAGTGAAGAAACCTTCTCCATCCTGCAGGATGAGATTAGCCATTTCCAGACTAAAGGAAATGTGTTAATGTGTGGCGATCTAAATGCCAGAACTGGAAATGAACCAGACTTTGTCAACACACAGGGAGACAAATATATCACAAACACCAGCCACTCTCTGCCCTCATACCAGCTAAGAAACAATTATGACAAATCAACAAACAAAAGTGGGAGAAGCCTTCTAGAGCTCTGTCGGTCACTGGGCCTGTATATAGTGAACGGTCGCATACGAGGAGACTCTTTTGGTTGTTACACCTTCAATTCTTTCTTGGGCAACAGTACTGTAGATTACTTCATCACAGACATTGACCCAGTGCATCTCAGAGCATTCACAGTCAGTCCTCAAACCCCTCTGTCAGACCACTGTAACATTACACTCTATTTATGACGAACTCATAGCAACGAATCACACAGACAGCCCTCTCATTTACTGAAGCTGCAACCACCCTACAAGTGGACAAATAACAGCACAGAAAATTATCAGAATGCATTAGAAAGTCAAACAATCAAATTACTATTAGACAAATTTATAATGAACACATATCCACAAAATAAAGTAGGCATAAATCTGGCACTAAAGGACATTACAGATATATTCCACCAATCAGCATCCATGTGCAACTTGAAAAAATCATTAAAAAGAAAACCAAAAAACACCAATGAGAAGTGGTTTGACGAAGAGTGTAAAAGAATTAGAATGACAGTACGAAATCTTTCAAATCAAAAACACAGAGATCCTGACAATGAAGAACTCCGCCATCAGTATCACGAAGCCCTTAGACTGTACAAACAAACTCTAAGAGTAAAAAAGGAAGAGCATACAGAACAATTATTTCAAGCAATGGAGGAATCATTAAATACCAATAACTTCTGGAACAACTGGAACACTCTCTATAGAGCACAAAAAGAAGAATTGGCCATTCAAAACGGGAACATATGGAGGACACACTTTGAAAATCTGTACAAAACAACTGAAACAAATCCTGCTCGAAATGAATTAAAAACCAAATTAGAAATCCTGAAAGAAAAGATTAAAGACAATCAGAACCCCCTGGACTTCCCAATCACAGTAAATGAGCTTACAGATAGAATACATGTGCTAAAACCCAACAAGGCATGTGGCATCGACGGAATATTAAACGAAATGATAAAATACACCAACGACCAATTCAAAACTGCAATAATCAAATTATTCAACCTTGTTTTGAGAGTAGGATTTTTCCCCGACACCTGGAACCAAGGCCTAATTACACCAATCTTTAAACAAGGAGACAAATATGAGCCAAACAATTACAGAGGCATATGTGTCAATAGCAACCTGGGGAAAATATTCTGTTCGATTATTAATATGAGATTGCAAAACTTTCTCAAAACCCACAAAATCCTGGACAAAAGTCAAATTGGATTTCTGCCCAAACACAGAACATCGGACCACATCTACACCCTCCATACTATCATTGATCGACATGTATACCAAAATAAATCCAAAATCTTTGCTTGCTTTATTGACTTTGAGAAGGCTTTCGACTCGATCTGGCATGAAGGACTCTTTCTAAAACTCCTGGAGAATGGGATTGGAGGGAAAACATTTGATTTGATAAGCTCCATGTATAAAAACAATACATGTGCTGTAAAAATAGGAAATAAGCGAACAGAATTTTTCTCCCAACAACGAGGAGTCAGACAAGGTTGCCCATTGAGCCCCACTCTATTTAACATTTATATCAACGAATTAGCCAAAGCCTTAAATAATTCGACTGCCCCCGGCCCAACCCTAACGCAATCAGAAGTTAAATGTCTCCTCTTTGCAGATGATTTAGTGATTCTGTCAAAAACAAAAGAGGGACTACAGCAGCTCCTCGACGTCGTACAGACATTCAGTCAAACGTGGGCTCTCAAAATTAACCTCGCAAAAACTAAAATAATGATTTTTCAAAACAGATCCAGATGTAGGGAAAATAAATACATCTTTCGAGCAGGAAACCAAGTCCTCCAACACACCCATGAATACACCTATCTGGGACTAAAACTGAGTTCTACAGGGAACTTTAATCTGGCTGTGAATGAACTGAAGGCAAAAGCACTGAGAGTCTTCTACATGATTAAAAACACTATTCGACATGAAATTCCAATTCAAACCTGGCTAAAAATCCTAAAATCAATGATTAAACCAATTGCTCTGTATGGCAGCGAGATATGGGGGACCTCTAAAAACCCAAGATTTTTCTAAATGGGAAAAAGAAGAAATTGAAACTCTGCATACACAAATTTGTAAAAATATTCTAAAGTAAACAGATCAACGCCAAACAACTCGTGCAGAGCTGAATTAGGACAATACCCCTTATTGATCAGTATCCAAAAAAGAGCGGTGAAGTTCTACCAGCACCTGAAGCGCAGCGAGCCGAGCTCATACCAGGCTGAAGCCCTGCGGTGTCAGGAGAGAGAGAGAGAGAGAGAGAGAGAGAGAGAGCCGAGCTCATACCAGGCTGAAGCCCTGCGGTGTCAGGAGAGAGAGAGAGAGAGAGAGAGAGAGAGAGAGAGAGAGAGCCGAGCTCATACCAGGCTGAAGCCCTGCGGTGTCAGGAGAGAGAGAGAGAGAGAGAGAGAGAGAGCCGAGCTCATACCAGGCTGAAGCCCTGCGGTGTCAGGAGCAGAACCTGCAGAGGAGCGCTCTCTCACAGCTGATGCTCAAACTACAGCCAGACCAGCACAGCACCATCCGGCCAAACCAAATTATCCAGTTACAAAAACAGAATTACATCACCTACTGGAAACATGCTACTAAATCACAGAAGAAGATGGAGCTGTACTTAGACCTGAAGAAAGATTATAAACCAGCAGAATACCTGAGCTGTGTAAAAGATCCCAAATTAAGAAAAACACTTACAAAATACAGACTGAGCGACCACTGTCTGGCTGTAGAGAGAGGACGACACAGACAGAGATGGCAGCCGAGAGAGCAGAGAGTGTGTTCACTGTGCTCTCAGAGAGAGTGTGTGTGTGTGTGTGTGTGTGTGTGAGAGAGAGAGAGAGAGAGGACGACACAGACAGAGATGGCAGCCGAGAGAGCAGAGAGTGTGTTCACTGTGCTCTCAGAGAGAGTGTGTGTGTGTGTGTGTGTGTGTGTGTGTGTGTGTGTGAGAGAGAGAGGACGACACAGACAGAGATGGCAGCCGAGAGAGAGAGAGTGTGTGTGTGTGTGTGTGTGTGTGTGTGTGTGTGTGTGTGAGAGAGAGAGAGAGAGAGAGAGGACGACACAGACAGAGATGGCAGCCGAGAGAGCAGAGAGTGTGTTCACTGTGCTCTCAGAGAGAGTGTGTGTGTGTGTGTGTGTGTGTGTGTGTGTGTGTGAGAGAGAGAGGACGACACAGACAGAGATGGCAGCCGAGAGAGAGAGAGTGTGTGTGTGTGTGTGTGTGTGTGTGTGTGTGTGTGTGTGTGTGTGTGTGTGTGTGTGTGTGTGTGTGTGTGAGAGAGAGAGAGAGAGAGAGAGGACGACACAGACAGAGATGGCAGCCGAGAGAGAGAGAGTGTGTTCACTGTGCTCTCAGAGAGAGAGTGTGTGTGTGTGTGTGTGTGTGTGTGTGTGTGTGTGTGTGTGTGTGAGAGAGAGAGAGAGAGAGAGAGAGAGGACGACACAGACAGAGATGGCAGCCGAGAGAGCAGAGAGTGTGTTCACTGTGCTCTCAGAGAGAGAGTGTGTGTGTGTGTGTGTGTGTGTGTGTGTGAGAGAGAGAGAGAGAGGACGACACAGACAGAGATGGCAGCCGAGAGAGC